>NC_084613.1:56030449-56280449 GCF_033978795.1 Nerophis ophidion
AGGAATGTCGTAGAGACATGAAACAAAAACCTCTGTGTAGGTCTGACTTAGACCTACATTTCCAATAAAAAATGTCTATACCCAAAATCAACAGAAATCTTGCAAAAACTCATTCAAAGCAAAATTTTCGCAAAAAAATGCTATTTTTGCCTCTTTGAGCTGCAATTTGACCCCCTTAAAATGCTTCAAAACTCACCAAACTTGGCACACACATCAGGACTGGCAGAAATTGCGATCTAGTGAAAAAACCAAACCTTAAAACTCAAAATTGCGCTCTATTGCAATTTTTGAAAAAAACACAGAAAAACTGCTCCTAGGAAGAGGAAACGGATAAAACTGCTTGTAACTTCTGGTAGGAACGTCGGACAGACATGAAACAAAAACCTCTATGTAGGTCTCACTTATACCTACATTTTGATAGGTGGCATCTTTCAGTTAAAATCAACAGGAAGTTGGCAATTACCCCTTCAAAATAAAAGTTTTGTAAAAAGCCGTCACCTTTTTCCAGACAAAACTGCTTGTAACTTCTGTTAGGAATGTCGTAGAGACATGAAACAAAGACCTCTATGTTGGTCTGACTAAGATCGGGACTCGGGACACGGCGGCGGCGGCCAACGGCGGACCCGACCAACGCTGCTTGCAGCTTTAATTATGATTATTTTTCCGCAACTTTGAACCCTAATTTGACCCACTGACCATGCTCCAAAACTCACCAAATTTGGCACACACATCGGTAAGGCTTGCCAAAAACACGTATTAAGCAACCAAACCCCAAAAATGAAAAATGCGCGCTAGCGCCCCCTACGAAAAAAAAAAAACAGACTGCTTGTAACTTCCGGTAGGAATGTCGTAGAGACATGAAACAAAATCCTCTATGTAGAACTGACCTAGACCTAAATTCCCCATCAGAAACTCCTATACCTAAAACCAACAGAAATTTTGCAAAACCCTTTCAAAGCAAAATTTTCGCCAAAAAACGCTATTTTTGCCTCTTTGAGCTGCAATTTGACCCCCTTAAAATGCTTCAAAACTCACCAAACTTGGCACACACATCAGGACTGGCAGAAATTGTGATCTAATGAAAAAAAAAAAAAAAAAATCTCAAAATTGTGCTCTAGCGCAATTTTTCAATAAAACACAGAAAAAACTGCTTCCAGGAAGAAACCACAGACAAAACTGCTTGTAACTTCGGGTAGGAATGCCGGAAAGACATGAAACAAAAACTTCTATGTAGGTCTCATTAAGACCTACATTTTAGTAATTGACAGCTAGCAGAAATAATCAACAGGAAGTTGGCAATTACCCCTTCAAAATAAAAGTTTTGTGAAAACCCGTCACCTTTCTTCAAAAGTTATCTCCTCTGAGCGCGTTTGTCGTTTCGGCTTCAAACTCGCTCAGGAGAGAGTTTGGACCCTTCTGATTAAAAGTATAGATCAAAGTTGTGATAAGTTTTAAGGTTTTGATTTTTCGCGCCTTCAAAGACGCCCTGCGCAAAGTTTCCTAAAAAATGTCATTTTTGCCTATTTGAGCTGTAATTTGACCCCCTTAAAATGCTTCAAAACTCACCAAACTTGGCACACACATCAGGACTGGCAACAATTGCGAGCTGATAAAAAAACCAAACCCCAAAACTCAAAATTGTGCTCTAGCGCCCCCTAGGAATACAACACAGACAAACTACTCCTAGGAAGAAAACAAAGACAAAACTGCTTGTAACTTCCGGTAGGAATGTCGTAGAGACATGAAACAAAAACCACTATGTAGGTCTGACCTAGACCTACATTTGAATAATTAACATACTTTGGCAAAAGTCAACAGGGAGCTTGATATTTTCACTTCAATACAACAACTGCATTACTTTCACAATGCATTAAATAGTGGGACGAAGGCTTCTCCTGCCGTGGGGCTCGGGGACAGCAACCCAAGGCGCGCTCGCACCTTCGCACCCTAATTTGACCCCCTTAACTTGCTTCAAAACTCACCAAAATTGACACACACATCGGTATGGAGCGGCAGACCAACTTATTAAGCAACCAAACTCCAAAAATGAAAATTGCGCGCTAGCGCCCCCTAGGAAGAGACAAAAAACAGACTGCTTATAACTTCTGTTAGGAATGTCGTAGAGACATGAAACAAAAACTTCTGTGTAGGTCTGTAGACCAACATTTTGATAGGTGGCATCTTTCAGTTAAAATCAACAGGAAGTTGGCAATTACCCCTTCAAAATAAAAGTTTTGTAAAAAGCCGTCACCTTTTTCCAGACAAAACTGCTTGTAACTTCTGTTAGGAATGTCGTAGAGACATGAAACAAAGACCTCTATGTTGGTCTGACTAAGATCGGGACTCGGGACACGGCGGCGGCGGCGGCGGCCAACGGCGGACCCGACCAACGCTGCTTGCAGCTTTAATTATTAGGGTCCGCCCTGCAATGGCAAAGGACATCCATGTCCTTTGCCATGCAAGGACCCTATTGAATCTGCTGCGTTTTATTATTATTATTATTATTATTCCGCAGCTTCGCACCCTAATTTGACCCCCTTGACATGCTTCAAAACTCACCAAATTTGGCACACACATCGGTAAGGCTTGGCAAAAACACATATTAAGCAACCAAACTCCAAAATACAAAATTGCGTGCTAGCGCCCCCTATGAAAAAAAAAAAACATACTGATTGTAACTTCCGTTAGGAATGTCGTAGAGACATGAAACGAAAACCTCTATGTAAATCTGACTTAGACCTACATTTCATAATAGTATGTTCTGGGGCAAAAATCAACAGAAATATTGCAAAAACCCATTCAAAGCAAAATTTTCGCAAAAAAATGCTATTTTTGCCTCTTTGAGCTGTAATTTGACCCCCTTAACATGCTTCAAAACTCACCAAACTTGGCAGACACATCAGGACTTGCAGAAATTGCAATCTAATGAAAAAAAAATATAATAAAACTCAAAATTGCGCTCTAGCGCAATTTTTCAATAAAACACAGAAAAAACTGCTTCCAGGAAGAAACCACGGACAAAACTGCTTGTAACTTCCGGTAGGAATGCCGGAAAGACATGAAACAAAAACTTCTATGTAGGTCTCACTTAGACCTACATTTTAATAATTGACAGCTAGCAGAAAAAATAAACAGGAAGTTGGCAATTACCCCTTCAAAATAAAAGTTTTGTAAAAACCCGTCACCTTTTTCAAATCGACACTTCTCCCAGTGCGTTTGTCGTTTCGGCTTCAAACTCGCACAGGAGAGAGTTTGAACCCTTCTGATTAAAAGTATAGATCAAAGTTGTGATAAGTTTTCAGGTTTTGATTTTACGCGCCTTCAAAGAACCCCTGCGCAAATTTGCATAAAAAAATTCATTTTTGCCTCTTTGAGCTGTAATTTGACCCCCTTAAAATGCTTCAAAACTCACCAAACTTGGCACACACATCAGGACTGGCAACAATGGCGAGTTAATGAAAAAACCAAACCCAAAAACTCAAAATTGTGCTCTAGCGCCCCCTAGGAATACAACACAAACAATACCCTAATTTGACCCCCTTAACATGCTTCAAAACTCACCAAATTTGACACACACATCGGTATGGAGCGGCAGACCAACTTATTAGGTAACCAAACCCCAAAAATTAAAATTGCGCGCTAGCGCCCCCTAGGAAGAGACAAAAAAGAGACTGCTTGTAACTTCCGTTGGGAATGTCGTAGAGACATGAAACAAAAACCTCTATGTAGATCAGACTTAGACCTACATTTCCAATGAAGCACTTCTTTAGCAAAAATCAACAGGAAGTTGGCAAAAACCCCTTCAAAACAAAATTTTCGCAAAAAAGTCAATTTCTGCCTCTTTGAACTGAAATTTGACCCCCTGAAAATGCTTCAAAACTCACCAAACATGGCACACACATCAGGACTGGCAAACATTGCGATCTAGTGAAAAAAACAAACCTTTAAACTCAAAATTGCGCTCTATTGCAATTTTTGAATAAAACACAGAAAAAACTGCTCCTAGGAAGAGGAAACAGATCAAACTGCTTGTAACTTCTGGTAGGAATGTCGGACAGACATTAAACAAAAACCTCAATGTAGGTCTCACTTGGACCTACATTTTGATAATTGGCATCTTTCAGTTAAAATCAACAGGAAGTTGGCAATCACCCCTTCAAAATAAAAGTTTTGTAAAAAGCCGTCACCTTTTTCCAGACAAAACCGCTTGTAACTTCCGTTAGGAATGTCATAGGGACATGAAACAAAAACCTCTATGTAGGTCTGACTTGGACCTACATTTCCATTAAACACTTCTATACCTAAAATCAACAGGAAGTTGACAAAAACCCCTTCAAAACAAAATATTTGCAAAAAATGCCTTTTTTGCCTCTTTGAACTGATATTTGACCCCCTTAAAATGCTTCAAAGTGCCAGTTAAAGCTATACTATGCCAAGCGAAAGCCATTTATCAACAACATCCAGAAACACCAATCTGTAATTTGACCCCCTTAACATACTTCAAAACTCACCAAATTTTACACACACATCAGGACTGGTGAAAATTGCCATCCAATAAAAAAACAAACCCCAAAAATGAAAATTGTGCTCTAGCTCCCCCTAGGAAAAAAACTGACAAAACTGCTTGTAAATTCTGTTAGGAATGTCATAGAGTGATGAAACAAAAACTTCTATGGAGGTCTGATTAAGATCGGGACTCGGGACACGGCGGCGGCGGCGGCGGCCAACGGCGGACCCGACCAACGCTGCTTGCAGCTTTAATTAGGGTCCGCCCTGCAATGGCAAAGGACATCCATGTCCTTTGCCATGCAAGGACCCTATTGAATCTGCTGCGTTTTATTCTTTCTTTCTTTCTTTCTTTCTTTCTTTCTTCCGCACCGTCGCGCCCCAATTTCACCCTCTTAACATATTTCAAAACTCACCAAATTTGACACACACGTCGGTCTTTCATGCCTTCCCAACATATTAGGCTGCCAAATCATAAAAATCAAAATTGCGCAATAGCGCCCCCTAGGAAGAAAAAAAAAAAGAGACTGCTTGTAACTTCCGTTAGGAATGTCGTAGAGACATGAAACAAAAACCTCTATGTAGGTCTGACTTCGACCTAAATTTCATAATTGTATCTTCTGGGGCAAAAATTTACGGACATTTTGCAAAAACCCATTCAAAGCAAAATTTTCACAAAAAATGCCATTTTTGCCTCTTTGAGCTGTAATTTGAGCCCCTTAAAATGCTTCAAAACTCACCAAACTTGGCAGACACATCAGGAATGGCAGAAATTGGGATCTAATGAAAAAATTTTTTTTAAAAACTCAAAATTGCGCTCTAGCGCAATTTTTGAGTAAAACACAGAAAAAACTGCTTCTAGGAAGAAAACACAGACAAAACTGCTTGTAACTTCCGGTAGGAATGTCGGAAAGACATGAAACAAAAACTTCTATGTAGGTCTTACTTAGACCTACATTTTAGTAATTGACAGCTAGCAGAAAAAATCAACAGGAAGTTGACAATTACCCCTTCAAAATAAAAGTTTTTGTAAAAACCCGTCACCTTTTTCAAATCGATACTCCTCCCAGTGCGTTTGTCGTTTCGGCTTCAAACTCGCACAGGAGAGAGTTTGAACCCTTCTGATTAAAAGTATAGATCAAAGTTTTGATAAGTTTTAAGGTTTTGATTTTACGCGCCTTTAAAGATCCCCTGCGCAAAGTTTCCTAAAAAATTTCATTTTTGCCTCTTTGAGCTGTAATTTGACCCCCTTAAAATGCTTCAAAACTCACCAAACTTGGCACACACATCAGGACTGGCAGAAATTGCGATCTAGTGAAAAGACCAAACCTTAAAACTCAAAATTGTGCTTTAGCGCCCCCTAGGAATACAACACAGACAAACTGCTCCTAGGAAGAAAACAAAGACAAAACTGCTTTTAACTTCCGGTAGGAATGTCGTAGAGACATGAAACAAAAACCACTATGTAGGTCTGACTTAGACCTACATTTGAATAATTAACATACTTTGGCAAAAATGAACAGGGAGCTTGATATTTTCACTTAGATACAACAACTGCATTACTTTCACAATGCATTAAATAGTGGCACCAAGGCTTCTCCTGCCGTGGGGCTCGGGGACAGCAACCCAAGGCGCGCTCGCACCTTCGCACCCTAATTTGACCCCCTTAACATGCTTCAAAACTCACCAAAATTGACACACACATCGGTATGGAGCGGCAGACCAACTTATTAAGCAACCAAACCCCAAAAATGAAAATTGCGCGCTAGCGCCCCCTAGGAAGAGACAAAAAACAGACTGCTTGTAACTTCCGTTAGGAATGTCGTAGAGACATGAAACAAAAACCTCTGTGTAGGTCTGACTTAGACCTACATTTCCAATAAACACTTCTGTACCTAAAATCAACAGGAAGTTAGCAAAAACCCCTTCAAAACAAAATCTTCGCAAAATATGCCTTTTTTGCCTCTTTGAACTGAAATTTGACACCCTTAAATGCTTCAAAGTGCAAGTTAAAGCTATACAATGCCAAGCGAAAGCCATTTATCAACAACATCCAGAAACGAAAATCTATAATTTGACCCCCTTAACATGCTTCAAAACTCACCAAATTTTACACACACATCAGGACTGGTGAAAATTGCCATCCAATAAAAAAACCAAACCCCAAAAATGAAAATTGTGCTCTAGCGCCCCCTAGGAAAATAAACTGATGAAACTGCTTGTAAATTCTGTTAGGAATGTCGTAGAGTGATGAAACAAAAACTTCTATGGAGGTCTGACTAAGATCGGGACTCGGGACACGGCGGCGGCGGCGGCGGCCAACGGCGGACCCGACCAACGCTGCTTGCAGCTTTAATTATTATTATTCTTCCGCAACTTTGAACCCTAATTTGACCCACTGACCATGCTCCAAAACTCACCAAATTTGGCACACACATCGGTAAGGCTTGGCAAAAACACATATTAAGCAACCAAACCCCAAAAATGAAAAATGCGCGCTAGCGCCCCCTACGAAAAAAAAAAAACAGACTGCTTGTAACTTCCGTTAGGAATGTCGTAAAGACATCGAACAAAAACCTCTATGTAGGTCTGACTTAGACCTAGATTCCCCATTAGAAATGCCTATACCTAAAATCAACAGAAATTTGGCAAAAACCCATTCAAAGCAAAATTTTCGCTAAAAAATGCTATTTTTGCCCCTTTGAGCTGTAATTTGACCCCCTTAACATGCTTCAAAACTCACCAAACTTGGAAGACACATCAGGACTGGCAGAAATTGCAATCTAATGAAAAAAAAAAAAAAAAAAACTCAAAATTGCGCTTTAGCGCAATTTTTCAATAAAACACAGAAAAAACTGCTTCCAGGAAGAAAACACAGACAAAACTGCTTGTAACTTCGGGTAGGAATGCCGGAAAGACATGAAACAAAAACTTCTATGTAGGTCTCACTTAGACCTACATTTTAATAATTGACAGCTAGCAGAAAAAATCAACAGGAAGTTGGCAATTACCCCTTCAAAATAAAAGTTTTGTGAAAACCCGTCACCTTTCTTCAAAAGTTATCTCCTCTGAGCGCGTTTGTCGTTTCGGCTTCAAACTCGCTCAGGAGAGAGTTTGGACCCTTCTGATTAAAAGTATAGATCAAAGTTGTGATAAGTTTTCAGGTTTTGATTTTACGCGCCTTCAAAGAACCCCTGCGCAAATTTTCCTAAAATATATCATTTTTACCTCTTTGAGCTGTAATTTGACCCCCTTAAAATGCTTCAAAACTCACCAAACTTGGCACACACATCAGGACTGGCAGAAATTGCGAGCTAATGAAAAAACCAAACCCCAAAACTCAAAATTGTGCTCTAGCGCCCCCTATGAATACAACGCAGACAATACCCTAATTTGACCCCCTTAACATGCTTCAAAACTCACCAAATTTGACACACACGTCGGTACGGTGTCCCTCCCCAACATATTAAGCAACCAAACCCCAAAAATGAAAATTGCGCGCTAGCGCCCCCTAGCAAAAAACAAAAACAAATCGCTTGTAACTTCCGTCAGGAATGTCGTAGAGACATGAAACAAAAACCTGTGTGTAGGTCTGACTAAGACCTACATTTCCAATAAAAAATGTCTATAACCAAAATCAACAAAAACCTTGCAAAAACTCATTCAAAGCAAAATTTTCACAAAAAAATGCTATTTTTGCCTCTTTGAGCTGCAATTTGACCCCCTTAGAATGCTTCAAAACTCACCAAACTTGGCACACACATCAGGACTGGCAGAAATTGCGATCTAGTGAAAAAACCAAACCTTAAAACTCAAAATTGCGCTCTATTGCAATTTTTGAAAAAAAAACACAGAAAAACTGCTCCTAGGAAGAGGAAACGGATAAAACTGCTTGTAACTTCTGGTAGGAACGTCGGACAGACATGAAACAAAAACCTCTATGTAGGTCTCACTTAGACCTACATTTTGATGATTTGCATCTTTCAGTTGAAATCAACAGGAAGTTGGCAATTACCCCTTCAAAATAAAAGTTTTGTAAAAAGCCGTCACCTTTTTCCAGACAAAACTGCTTGTAACTTCTGTTAGGAATGTCGTAGAGACATGAAACAAAGACCTCTATGTTGGTCTGACTAAGATCGGGACTCGGGACACGGCGGCGGCGGCGGCGGCCAACGGCGGACCCGACCAACGCTGCTTGCAGCTTTAATTATTATTATTATTATTCCGCCGCCTCTTTGAACCTTAATTTGACCCACTGACCATGCCTCAAAACTCACCAAATTTCACACACTCATCGGAACTGGCGAAAATTGCCATCTAATAAAAAAACCAAACCCCAAAAATGAAAAATGCGCGCTAGCGCCCCCTACGAAAAAAAAAAAACAGACTGCTTGTAACTTCCATTAGGAATGTCGTAAAGACATGGAACGAAAACCTCTATGTAGGTCTGACTTAGACCTAGATTCCCCATCAGAAATGCCTATACCCAAAATCAACAGAAATTTTCCAAAAACTCATTCAAAGCAAAATTTTCGCAAAAAATGCTATTTTTGCCTCTTTGAGCTGCAATTTGACCCCCTTAAAATGCTTCAAAACTCACCAAACTTGGCACACACACCAGGACTGGCAGAAATTGCGATCTAATGAAAAAAAAAAATAATAAAACTCAAAATTGCGCTCTAGCGCAATTTTTCAATAAAACACAGAAAAAACTGCTTCCAGGAAGAAAACACAGACAAAACTGCTTGTAACTTCCGGTAGGAATGCCGGAAAGACATGAAACAAAAACTTCTAGGTAGGTCTGACTTAGACCTACATTTCGATAATTGACATCCTTCGGCAAAAATCAACAGGAAGTTAAAAATTGCCCCTTCAAAATAAAAGTTTTGTGAAAACCCGTCACCTTTCTTCAAAAGTTATCTCCTCTGAGCCCGTTTGTCGTTTCGGCTTCAAACTCGCACAGGAGAGAGTTTGGACCCTTCTGATTAAAAGTATAGATCAAAGTTTTGATTACTGCTCCGGTTTGGATTTTACGTGCCTTCAAAAAACCCCTGCGCAACTTTTCCTAAAAAATGACGTTTTTGCCTCTTTGAGCTGAAATTTGACCCACTTAAAATGCTTCAAAGTGCTAGTTAAAGCTCTGTTATGCAGACCGAAAGCCATTTATCAACAACATCCAGAATCGCCGATCTGTAATTTCACCCCCTTAACATGCTTCAAAACTCACCAAATTTTACACACATATCAGGACTGGCAAAAACTGCCATCTAATAAAAAACCAAACCCCAAAAATCTAAATTGCGCTTAGCGCCCCCTAGGAAAAAACCCAGACAAAACTGCATGTAACTTCTGTTAGAAATGTCGTAGAGACATGAAATAAAAACCTCTATGTTGGTTTGACTAAGATCGGGACCCGGGACACGGCGGCGGCGGCCAACGGCGGACCCGACCAACGCTGCTTGCAGCTTTAATTAGGGTCCGCCCTGCAATGGCAAAGGACATCCATGTCCTTTGCCATGCAAGGACCCTATTGAATCTGTAGCGTTTTATTAGGGTCCGCCCTGCAATGGCAAAGGACATCCATGTCCTTTGCCATGCAAGGACCCTATTGAATCTGCTGCGTTTATTAGGGTCCGCCCTGCCAGCAAAGGACTCCATGTCCTTTGCTAAGGCAAGGACCCTATTGAATCTGTAGCGTTTTATTATTATTAGGGTCCGCCCTGCAATGGCAAAGGACATCCATGTCCTTTGCCATGCAAGGACCCTATTGAATCTGCTGCGTTTTATTATTATTCTTTATTATTCCGCCGCCGTTTCCAGCTGAAATTTGACCCACTTAACATGCTTCAAAACTCACCATATTTGACACACACATCAGGATCTGCGAAAATTGCCATCTAATAAAAAAACCGAGCACTAAAAATCAAAATTGCGCGCTAGCGCCCCCTAGGAAGAAACAAAAAACGGACTGCTTGTAACTTCCATTAGGAATGTCGTAGAGACTTGAAACAAAAACCTATATGAAGGTCTGACTTTGATGAACATTTCCAATAAAAATGTTCTATACCTAAAATCAACAGGAAGTTGGCAAAAACGCCTTCAAAGCAAAATTTTCGCAAAAAATGCTATTTTTGCCTCTTTGAGCTGTAATTTGACCCCCTTAAAATGCTTCAAAACTCACCAAACTTGGCACACACCTCAGGACTGGCAGAAATTGCGATCTAATGAAAATAAAAAATAATAAAACTCAAAATTGCGCTCTAGCGCAATTTTTGAATAAAACACAGAAAAAACTGCTCCTAGGAAGAGAAAACAGACAAAACTGCTTGTAACTTCCAGTAGGAATGTCGGACAGACATGAAACAAAAACTTCTAGGTAGGTCTGACTTAGACCTACATTTCGATAATTTACATCCTTCGGCAAAAATCAACAGGAAGTTAAAAATTGCCCCTTCAAAATAAAAGTTTTGTGAAAACCCGTCACCTTTTTCAAATCGACACTTCTCCCAGTGCGTTTGTCGTTTCGGCTTCAAACTCGCACAGGAGAGAGTTTGGACACTTCTGATTAAAAGTATAGATCAAAGTTTTGATTACTGCTCCGGTTTGGATTTTACGCGCCTTCAAAAAACCCCTGCGCAACTTTTCCTAAAAAATGACGTTTTTGACTCTTTGAGCTGTAATTTCACCCACTTAAAATGCTTCAAAGTGCTAGTTAAAGCTCTGTTATGCAGACCGAAAGCCATTTATCAACAACATCCAGAATCGCCAATCTGTAATTTCACCCCCTTAACATGCTTCAAAACTCACCAAATTTTACACACATATCAGGACTGGCAAAAACTGCCATCTAATAAAAAACCAAACCCCAAAAATCTAAATTGCGCTTAGCGCCCCCTAGGAAAAAACCCAGACAAAACTGCTTGTAACTTCCGTTAGGAATGTCGTAGAGACATGAAACAAAAACCTCTGTGTAGGTCTGACTTAGACCTACATTTCCAATAAAAAACGTCTATTCCCAAAATCAACAGAAATTTTGCAAAAACTCATTCAAAGCAAAATTTTCGCCAAAAAATGCTATTTTTGCCTCTTTGAGCTGCAATTTGACCCCCTTAAAATGCTTCAAAGTGCAAGTTAAAGCTATACAATGCCAGGCGAAAGCCATTTATCAACAACATCCAGAAACGCAAATCTGTAATTTGACCCCCTTAACATGCTTCAAAACTCACCAAATTTTACACACACATCAGGAATGGTGAAAATTGCCATCCAATAAAAAAACCAAACCACAAATATGACAATTGTGCTCTAGCGCCCCCTAGGAAAATAAACTGATAAAACTGCTTGTAAATTCTGTTAGGAATGTCGTAGAGTGATGAAACAAAAACTTCTATGTAGGTCTGACTAAGATCGAGACTCGGGACACGGCGGCGGCGGCGGCGGCCAACGGCGGACCCGACCAACGCTGCTTGCAGCTTTAATTCTTTATTATTCCGCCGCCGTTTCCAGCTGAAATTTGACCCACTTAACATGCTTCAAAACTCACCATATTTGACACACACATCAGGATCTGCGAAAATTGCCATCTAATAAAAAAACCGAGCACTAAAAATCAAAATTGCGCGCTAGCGCCCCCTAGGAAGAAACAAAAAACGGACTGCTTGTAACTTCCATTAGGAATGTCGTAGAGACTTGAAACAAAAACCTATATGAAGGTCTGACTTAGATGAACATTTCCAATAAAAATGTTCTATACCTAAAATCAACAGGAAGTTGGCAAAAACGCCTTCAAAGCAAAATTTTCGCAAAAAATGCTATTTTTGCCTCTTTGAGCTGTAATTTGACCCCCTTAAAATGCTTCAAAACTCACCAAACTTGGCACACACCTCAGGACTGGCAGAAATTGCGATCTAATGAAAATAAAAAATAATAAAACTCAAAATTGCGCTCTAGCGCAATTTTTGAATAAAACACAGAAAAAACTGCTCCTAGGAAGAGAAAACAGACAAAACTGCTTGTAACTTCCAGTAGGAATGTCGGACAGACATGAAACAAAAACTTCTAGGTAGGTCTGACTTAGACCTACATTTCGATAATTTACATCCTTCGGCAAAAATCAACAGGAAGTTAAAAATTGCCCCTTCAAAATAAAAGTTTTGTGAAAACCCGTCACCTTTTTCAAATCGACACTTCTCCCAGTGCGTTTGTCGTTTCGGCTTCAAACTCGCACAGGAGAGAGTTTGGACACTTCTGATTAAAAGTATAGATCAAAGTTTTGATTACTGCTCCGGTTTGGATTTTACGCGCCTTCAAAAAACCCCTGCGCAACTTTTCCTAAAAAATGACGTTTTTGACTCTTTGAGCTGTAATTTCACCCACTTAAAATGCTTCAAAGTGCTAGTTAAAGCTCTGTTATGCAGACCGAAAGCCATTTATCAACAACATCCAGAATCGCCAATCTGTAATTTCACCCCCTTAACATGCTTCAAAACTCACCAAATTTTACACACATATCAGGACTGGCAAAAACTGCCATCTAATAAAAAACCAAACCCCAAAAATCTAAATTGCGCTTAGCGCCCCCTAGGAAAAAACCCAGACAAAACTGCTTGTAACTTCCGTTAGGAATGTCGTAGAGACATGAAACAAAAACCTCTGTGTAGGTCTGACTTAGACCTACATTTCCAATAAAAAACGTCTATACCCAAAATCAACAGAAATTTTGCAAAAACTCATTCAAAGCAAAATTTTCGCCAAAAAATGCTATTTTTGCCTCTTTGAGCTGCAATTTGACCCCCTTAAAATGCTTCAAAGTGCAAGTTAAAGCTATACAATGCCAGGCGAAAGCCATTTATCAACAACATCCAGAAACGCAAATCTGTAATTTGACCCCCTTAACATGCTTCAAAACTCACCAAATTTTACACACACATCAGGACTGGTGAAAATTGCCATCCAATAAAAAAACCAAACCCCAAAAATGAAAATTGTATTCTAGCGCCCCCTAGGAAAATAAACTGATAAAACTGCTTGTAAATTCTGTTAGGAATGTCGTAGAGTGATGAAACAAAAACTTCTATGGAGGTCTGACTAAGATCGGGACTCGGGACACGGCGGCGGCGGCGGCGGCCAACGGCGGACCCGACCAACGCTGCTTGCAGCTTTAATTATTATTATTATTATTATTCCGCCGCCTCTTTGAACCTTAATTTGACCCACTGACCATGCTCCAAAACTCACCAAATTTCACACACTCATCAGAACTGGCGAAAATTGCCATCTAATAAAAAAACCAAACCCGAAAAATGAAAAATGCGCTCTAGCGCCCCCTACGAAAATCAAAAAACAGATTGCTCGTAACTTCCGTTAGGAATGTCGTAGAGACATGAAACAAAAACCTCTGTGTAGGTCTGACTGAGATCTACATTTCCAATAAAAAATGTCTATACCCAAAATCAACAGAAATTTAGCAAAAACTCATTCAAAGCAAAATTTTAGCAAAAAATGCTATTTTTGCCTCTTTGAGCTGCAATTTGACCCCCTTAAAATGCTTCAAAACTCACCAAACTTGGCACACACATCAGGACTGGCAGAAATTGCAATCTAATGAAAAAAAATAAATAAAAAACTCAAAATTGCGCTCTAGCGCAATTTTTTAATAAAACACAGAAAAAACTGCTTCCAGGAAGAAAACACAGACAAAACTGCTTGTAACTTCCGGTAGGAATGCCGGAAAGACATGAAACAAAAACTTCTAGGTAGGTCTGACTTAGACCTACATTTCGATAATTGACATCCTTCGGCAAAAGTCAACAGGAAGTTAAAAATTGCCCCTTCAAAATAAAAGTTTTGTGAAAACCCGTCAGCTTTTTCAAATCGACACTCCTCCCAGTGCGTTTGTCGTTTCGGCTTCAAACTCGCACAGGAGAGAGTTTGAACCCTTCTGATTAAAAGTATAGATCAAAGTTTTGATAAGTTCTCAGGTTTTGATTTTACGCGCCTTCAAAGAACCCCTGCGCAAATTTTCCTAAAAAATGTCGTTTTTGCCTCTTTGAGCTGTAATTTGACCTACTTAAAATGCTTCAAAGTGCAAGTTAAAGCTCTGTTATGCAGACCGAAAGCCATTTATCAACAACATCCAGAATCGCCGATCTGTAATTTCACCCCCTTAACATGCTTCAAAACTCACCAAATTTTGCACACACATCAGGACTGGCAATAACTGCCAACTAACAAAAAACCAAACCCCAAAAATCGAAATTGCGCTTAGCGCCCCCTAGGAAAAAACCCAGACAAAACTGCATGTAACTTCTGTTAGAAATGTCGTATAGACATGGAATAAAAACCTCTATGTTGGTTTGACTAATATCGGGACTCGGGACACGGCGGCGGCGGCGGCGGCGGACCCGACCAACGCTGCTTGCAGCTTTAATTAGGGTCCGCCCTGCAATGGCAAAGGACATCCATGTCCTTTGCCATGCAAGGACCCTATTGTATCTGCTGCGTTTTATTAGGGTCCGCCCTGCCAGCAAAGGACATCCATGTCCTTTGCTAAGGCAAGGACCCTATTGAATCTGTAACGTTTCTTATTATTATTCTTTATTATTATTCTTCCGCACCGTCGCGCCCCAATATCACCCCTTTAACATATTCCAAAACTCACCAAAGTTGACACACGCGTCGGTCTACCGTGACACCACAACATATTAAGCAACCAAACCCCAAAAATGAAAAATGCGCGCTAGCGCCCCCTACGAAAAAAAAAAAACAGACTGCTTGTAACTTCCGGTAGGAATGTCGTAGAGACATGAAACAAAATCCTCTATGTAGAACTGACCTAGACCTAAATTCCCCATCAGAAACTCCTATACCTAAAATCAACAGAAATTTTGCAAAACCCTTTCAAAGCAAAATTTTTGCCAAAAAATGCTATTTTTGCCTCTTTGAGCTGCAATTTGACCCCCTTAAAATGCTTCAAAACTCACCAAACTTGGCACACACATCAGGACTAGCAGAAATTGTGATCTAATGAAAAAAAAAAAAAAAAAATCTCAAAATTGTGCTCTAGCGCAATTTTTCAATAAAACACAGAAAAAACTGCTTCCAGGAAGAAACCACAGACAAAACTGCTTGTAACTTCGGGTAGGAATGCAGGAAAGACATGAAACAAAAACTTCTATGTAGGTCTCATTAAGACCTACATTTTAGTAATTGACAGCTAGCAGAAATAATCAACAGGAAGTTGGCAATTACCCCTTCAAAATAAAAGTTTTGTAAAAACCCGTCACCTTTTTCAAATCGAAACTCCTCCCAGTGCGTTTGTCGTTTCGGCTTCAAACTCGCACAGGAGAGAGATTGAACCCTTTTAAAAAAAGTGGTCGGACAAAGTTGTGATAAGTTCTAAGGTTTTGATTTTACGCGCCTTCAAAGATCCCCTGCGCAAATTTTCCAAAAAAATATCATTTTTACCTCTTTGAGCTGTAATTTGACCCCCTTAAAATGCTTCAAAACTCACCAAACTTGGCACACACATCAGGACTGGCAACAATTGCGAGCTAATGAAAAAACCAAACCCCAAAACTCAAATTTGTGCTCTAGCGCCCCCTAGGAATACAACACAGACAATACCCTAATTTGACCCCCTTAACATGCTTCAAAACTCACCAAATTTGACACACACATTGGTATGGAGCGGCAGACCAACTTATTAGGTAAACAACCCCCAAAAATGAAAATTGCGCGCTAGCGCCCCCTAGGAAGAGACAAAAAACAGACTGCTTGTAACTTCCGTTAGGAATGTCGTAGAGAGATGAAACAAAAACCTCTGTGTAGGTCTGACTTAGACCTACATTTCCAATAAAAAACGTCTATACCCAAAATCAACAGAAATTTTGCAAAAACTCATTCAAAGCAAAATTTTCGTAAAAAATGCTAGTTTTGGCTCTTTCAGCTGTAATTTGACCCCCTTAAAATGCTTCAAAACTCACCAAACTTGGCACACACATCAGGACTGGCAGAAATTGTGATCTAGTGAAAAAAACAAACCTTAAAACTCAAAATTGCACTCTATTGCAATTTTTGAATAAAACACAGAAAAAACTGCTCCTAGGAAGAGGAAACAGATCAAACTGCTTGTAACTTCTGGTAGGAATGTCAGACAGACATGAAACAAAAACCTCAATGTAGGTCTCACTTAGACCTACATTTTGATGATTGGCATCTTTCAGTTGAAATCAACAGGAAGTTGGCAATTACCCCTTCAAAATAAAAGTTTTGTAAAAAGCCGTCACCTTTTTCCAGAAAAAAATGCTTGTAACTTCTGTTAGGAATGTCGTAGAGACATGAAACAAAGACCTCTATGTAGGTCTGACTAAGATCGGGACTCGGGACACGGCGGCGGCGGCGGCGGCCAACGGCGGACCCGACCAACGCTGCTTGCAGCTTTAATTATTATTATTCTTCCGCAACTTTGAACCCTAATTTGACCCACTGACCATGCTCCAAAACTCACCAAATTTGGCACACACATCGGTAAGGCTTGGCAAAAACACATATTAAGCAACCAAACCCCAAAAATGAAAAATGCGCGCTAGCGCCCCCTACGGAAAAAAAAAACCAGACTGCTTGTAACTTCCGGTAGGAATGTCGTAGAGACATGAAACAAAATCCTCTATGTAGAACTGACCTAGACCTAAATTCCCCATCAGAAACTCCTATACCTAAAATCAACAGAAATTTTGCAAAACCCTTTCAAAGCAAAATTTTCGCCAAAAAACGCTATTTTTGCCTCTTAGAGCTGCAATTTGACCCCCTTAACATGCTTCAAAACTCACTAAACTTGGAACACACATCAGGACTGGCAGAAATTGTGATCTAATGAAAAAAAAAAAAAAAAAATCTCAAAATTGGGCTCTAGCGCAATTTTTCAATAAAACACAGAAAAAACTGCTTCCAGGAAGAAACCACAGACAAAACTGCTTGTAACTTCGGGTAGGAATGCCGGAAAGACATGAAACAAAAACTTCTATGTAGGTCTCACTTAAACCTACATTTTAGTAATTGACAGCTAGCAGAAATAATGAACAGGAAGTTGGCAATTACCCCTTCAAAATAAAAGTTTTGTGAAAACCCGTCACCTTTCTTCAAAAGTTATCTCCTCTGAGCGCGTTTGTCGTTTCGGCTTCAAACTCGCTCAGGAGAGAGTTTGAACCCTTCTGATTAAAAGTATAGATCAAAGTTGTGATAAGTTTTCAGGTTTTGATTTTACGCGCCTTCAAAGATCCGCTGCGCAAAGTTTCCTAAAAAATTTCATTTTCGCCTCTTTGAGCTGTAATTTGACCCCCTTAAAATGCTTCAAAACTCACCAAACTTGGCACACACATCAGGACTGGCAACCATTGTGAGCTGATGAAAAAACCAAACTCCAAAACTCAAAATTGCGCTCTAGCGCCCCCTAGGAATACAACACAGACAATACCATAATTTGACCCCCTTAACATGCTTCAAAACTCACCAAATTTGACACACACATTGGTATGGAGGGGCAGACCAACTTATTAGGTAACCAAACCCCAAAAATTAAAATTGCGCGCTAGCGCCCCCTAGGAAGAGACAAAAAACAGACTGCTTGTAACTTCCGTTAGGAATGTCGTAGAGAGATGAAACAAAAACTTCTGTGTAGGTCTGACTTAGACCTACATTTCCAATAAAAAAGGTCTATACCCAAAATCAACAGAAATTTTGCAAAAACTCATTCAAAGCAAAATTTTCGTAAAAAATGCTATTTTTGGCTCTTTCAGCTGTAATTTGACCCCCTTAAAATGCTTCAAAACTCACCAAACTTGGCACACACATCAGGACTGGCAGAAATTGTGATCTAGTGAAAAAAACAAACCTTAAAACTCAAAATTGCACTCTATTGCAATTTTTGAATAAAACACAGAAAAAACTGCTCCTAGGAAGAGGAAACAGATCAAACTGCTTGTAACTTCTGGTAGGAACGTCAGACAGACATGAAACAAAAACCTCAATGTAGGTCTCACTTAGAACTACATTTTGATGATTGATATATTTCAGTTGAAATCAACAGGAAGTTGGCAATTACCCCTTCAAAATAAAAGTTTTGTAAAAAGCCGTCACCTTTTTCCAGACAAAACTGCTTGTAACTTCTGTTAGGAATGTCGTAGAGACATGAAACAAATACCTCTATGTTGGTCTGACTAAGATCAGGACTCGGGACACGGCGGCGGCGGCGGCGGCCAACGGCGGACCCGACCAACGCTGCTTGCAGCTTTAATTATTATTATTATTATTATTCCGCCGCCTCTTTGAACCTTAATTTGACCCACTGACCATGCTCCAAAACTCACCAAATTTCACACACTCATCAGAACTGGCGAAAATTGCCATCTAATAAAAAAACCAAACCCGAAAAATGAAAAATGCGCTCTAGCGCCCCCTACAAAAATCAAAAAACAGATTGCTCGTAACTTCCGTTAGGAATGTCGTAGAGACATGAAACAAAATCCTCTATGTAGAACTGACCTAGACCTAAATTCCCCATCAGAAACTCCTATACCTAAAATCAACAGAAATTTTGCAAAACCCTTTCAAAGCAAAATTTTCGCCAAAAAACGCTATTTTTGCCTCTTTGAGCCGCAATTTGACCCCCTTAAAATGCTTCAAAACTCACCAAACTTGGCACACACATCAGGACTGGCAGAAATTGCGATCTAATGAAAAAAAAAAAAAAAAAATCTCAAAATTGTGCTCTAGCGCAATTTTTCAATAAAACACAGAAAAAACTGCTTCCAGGAAGAAACCACAGACAAAACTGCTTGTAACTTCGGGTAGGAATGCCGGAAAGACATGAAACAAAAACTTCTATGTAGGTCTCACTTAAACCTACATTTTAGTAATTGACAGCTAGCAGAAAAAATCAACAGGAAGTTGGCAATTACCCCTTCAAAATAAAAGTTTTGTGAAAACCCGTCACCTTTCTTCAAAAGTTATCTCCTCTGAGCCCGTTTGTCGTTTCGGCTTCAAACTCGCACAGGGGAGACTTTGAACCCTTCTGATTAAAAGTATAGATCAAAGTTTTGATAAGTTTTCAGGTTTTGATTTTACGCGCCTTCAAAAAACCCCTTCGCAACTTTTCCTAAAAAATGACGTTTTTGCCTCTTTGAGCTGTAATTTGACCTACTTAAAATGCTTGTAAGTGCTAGTTAAAGCTCTGTTATGCAGACCGAAAGCCATTTATCAACAACATCCAGAATCGCCGATCTGTAATTTCACCCCCTTAACATGCTTCAAAACTCACCAAATTTTACACACATATCAGGACTGGCAAAAACTGCCATCTAATAAAAAACCAAACCCCAAAAATCTAAATTGCGCTTAGCGCCCCCTAGGAAAAAACCCAGACAAAACTGCATGTAACTTCTGTTAGAAATGTCGTAGAGACATGAAATAAAAACCTCTATGTTGGTCTGACTAAGATCGGGACCCGGGACACGGCGGCGGCGGCCAACGGCGGACCCGACCAACGCTGCTTGCAGCTTTAATTATTATTATTATTCTTCCGCAACTTCGAACCATAATTTGACCCACTGACCATGCTCCAAAACTCACCAAATTTGGCACACACATCGGTAAGGCTTGGCAAAAACACATATTAAGCAACCAAACCCCAAAAATGAAAAATGCGCGCTAGCGCCCCCTACGAAAAAAAAAAAACAGACTGCTTGTAACTTCCGTTAGGAATGTCGTAAAGACATGGAACAAAAACCTCTATGTAGGTCTGACTTAGACCTAGATTCCCCATCAGAAACGCCTATACCTAAAATCAACAGAAATTTGGCTAAAACCCATTCAAAGCAAAATTTTCGCTAAAAAATGCTATTTTTGCCTCTTTGAGCTGCAATTTGACCCCCTTAAAATGCTTCAAAACTCACCAAACTTGGCACACACATCAGGACTGGCAGAAATTGTGATCTAATGAAAAAAAAAAATAAAAAAACTCAAAATTGTGCTCTAGCGCAATTTTTCAATAAAACACAGAAAAAACTGCTTCCAGGAAGAAACCACAGACAAAACTGCTTGTAACTTCGGGTAGGAATGCCGGAAAGACATGAAACAAAAACTTCTATGTAGGTCTCATTAAGACCTACATTTTAGTAATTGACAGCTAGCAGAAATAATCAACAGGAAGTTGGCAATTACCCCTTCAAAATAAAAGTTTTGTAAAAACCCGTCACCTTTTTCAAATCGACACTTCTCCCAGTGCGTTTGTCGTTTCGGCTTCAAACTCGCTCAGGAGAGAGTTTGGACCCTTCTGATTAAAAGTATAGATCAAAGTTTTGATAAGTTTTCAGGTTTTGATTTTACACGCCTTCAAAGAACCCCTGCGCAAATTTTCCTAAAAAATGTCATTTTCGCCTGTTTGAGCTGTAATTTGACCCCCTTAAAATGCTTCAAAACTCACCAAACTTGGCACACACATCAGGACTGGCAGAAATTGCGATCTAGTGGAAAAACCAAACCCCAAAACTCAAAATTGTGCTCTAGCGCCCCCTAGGAATACAACACATACAATACCCTAATTTGACCCCCTTAACATGCTTCAAAACTCACCAAAGTTGACACACACGTCGGTACGGTGTCCTTTCCCAACATATTAAGCAACCAAACCCCAAAAATGAAAATTGCGTGCTAGCGCCCCCTAGCAAAAAACAAAAACAAACCGCTTGTAACTTCCGTTAGGAATATCGTAGAGACATGAAACAAAAACCTCTGTGTAGGTCCGACTAAGACCTACATTTCCAATAAAAAATGTCTATACCCAAAATCAACAGAAATCTTGCAAAAACTCATT
The DNA here is from genome assembly GCF_033978795.1 of Nerophis ophidion. NCBI lineage: Eukaryota > Metazoa > Chordata > Actinopteri > Syngnathiformes > Syngnathidae > Nerophis > Nerophis ophidion. Next base: position 56,051,826 of record NC_084613.1, read on the forward strand.
CAAAGCAAAATTTTCGCAAAAAAATGCTATTTTTGCCTCTTTGAGCTGCAATTTGACCCCCTTAAAATGCTTCAAAACTCACCAAACTTGGCACACACATCAGGACTGGCAGAAATTGCGATCTAGTGAAAAAACCAAACCTTAAAACTCAAAATTGCGCTCTATTGCAATTTTTGACAAAAACACAGAAAAACTGCTCCTAGGAAGAGGAAACGGATAAAACTGCTTGTAACTTCTGGTAGGAACGTCGGACAGACATGAAACAAAAACCTCTATGTAGGTCTCACTTAGACCTACATTTTGATAGGTGGCATCTTTCAGTTAAAATCAACAGGAAGTTGGCAATTACCCCTTCAAAATAAAAGTTTTGTAAAAAGCCGTCACCTTTTTCCAGACAAAACTGCTTGTAACTTCTGTTAAGAATGTCGTAGAGACATGAAACAAAGACCTCTATGTTGGTCTGACTAAGATCGGGACTCGGGACACGGCGGCGGTGGCGGCGGCCAACGGCGGACCCGACCAACGCTGCTTGCAGCTTTAATTATTCTTATTGTTGCTTTTTATTTTTATTCTTATTGTAATATTTTTATTATTATTATTTTACTTTTTAAATTGATCTCAACTCTGTACACTGCTGCTGGAATTTTAATTTTCCTTAAGGAACTCTCCTGAAGGAATCCATAAAGTACTATCTATCCATCTATCTATCTATCTATCTATCTATCCATCTATATGGTTCCTCTGAATGCAGTTGGCTCTTAACCTCCCTGTCGAAATTTTTCGCCCATTGCAGCCCCCCTCTCCAAAAGTTTGTACACCCCTTATCTAGACGAATGGCTAAGTCAATGAGTGTGTCAAGGTTAGCAGTTTTTGTCGCCTTGTGAAAAAGGCTGCTTAAAGCAGCGTCAATAAATCCGCTCTCTGCAGCTAGAATACGGAAGTATTTGGAGTATGCGGCCACTGAGAGCTTGCCTTGCTTAAAGTCCAGCAGGAGGCTCCCAGCGTATCGACCTTTTAGGGAGTGATCAAAAACCTTCATTATTTCTATAGTAAACAAATGTAGTGGCGTGCGCACAGTAGAATAGTTCGTATTAACTGCCATGGCCCAAGTGACTGCTTTGTCTGATAGCAAGTTCATGATAAAAGCTATTTAGCCTGGAATAGGAACCAAGCTGTTGATCAAGTACTAACCAGCACTGATGAAGAAATTGTTCGCAGCAGCCAGACTCGCTGGTGAGGAATATTGGGCTCCCATGGAAAAGGAGGAATAGCCACTAGTGAGGGTGAAAAGGTCCGGTTCCAGACGTGACTCCCTTCCGGTTGACTCACAGTGCTGGTCTGATCGACACGCCGAGGGAAACAACATTGGCCAACACCGTCTAGAAGGCGGCCGTCAATTCACACAGCAGCTGGTCGTGATTATCAAAAATCTGTCCAAAACTAGTGAGCTTTACAGGGGTCCTTTTCTGCGGGGTCCATGTTGGCCATGCCAGTAGATTTGTCACGATCAGCTTAGGACCCCAACTCAGAGTAAACATTTTCACAGTATTAACAAAAAGCGTACTCAAAATGGAGTGAGTAAAAATAACAAAGGATGTACACAATAGGTGTGAAAAACTGTAAAGGAACACACAAGGTGTGGAGAGGAAACACCACACGGCAGCACTGGGGCAGAGCCGCAGGAAACAAGAAGCGTGAGTGGAGCCAAAGCAGAGGACATGAACACGGCTGGAATGGAAGGGTAAACCATCAGGAATCTACTGGCACAGAGTGAATGGACTGGATAGCTTCAATTGTCAGAAGGAAATGAGTATCGGGTGTGTGTGTGTGCAGTTGGCTCTGCCCCGTGACCCAGAAACCAGGCACTGCAACAAAAAGCAGACAGGCGGCAGCAGAGCTACCAGATAATGACCAATCATTTGTTTCACCCTGTATTTTTTGGAAGATGATTCCCCAAGAGCAGCAACACTTGAAATGCATTACTTTTTACATTTCACATGCTAAATCGCATCTAGACAGGGCTGGATGATCTTCATTGTTTTGTGACTACACTACCGATGGGTGTTAGCTTTCTGTGCTCTTCTTACCTGCACTAGTTTTTTTGTTTTTTTTAACATTACTAAATTATCATAATACCTGCACAGTGTCTCCTATCTCTGCATCCTGGGGTCACATTGCAAGCAATACAGTCAGCTTTTGACAAAAATACTCAGTTGACAAATAGTTGTGATATGATTGTCATGCAGGTCATATTTGAATGTTTTTATTTGTGGAAATAATTTAATCACTATGGGAAAGTGTAAAATAAATGTATAGTTGTGGGTCTAAAATAAATGTTAAGGTTTTTAAACAATTAATTGCGATTAATTACTGTGACGGACTCCCAGCCGTCCTCGTGTGGGTTGCGTTGACACTGGACACACGATGCATCGTAGCAGGTTTGATTTACTTTTATTGTTTCGCACAACCTTTCTTCGGGCCAGTCGGGCGCGCCCATTTCTAGTGCGCCGGTCCTGCTTCCTGGTCGCGCTGCATCTTTCGGTGCTCGCCTGCTGCGTCTGTGGCGGGGACTCATCTTGCCGTTCTCTGTTGTCGTGCTCGGGTTGCCGTGGTTTCCTCCTCTCTCTCCCGATCGTGCCCCCTTCGCCTCTCTTAAAGTCTAGGAGCAGATGCGCAGATTGTGAGCAGGTGTGTGTCCTACGCACCTGACTCCGATTGCCGTCCTTCTGCTGCTCGCGTGCGTCACGCCTCTTCTCGCCGCCGCATGCCCCGCCTCCTGGCCTCCATTCTGGTCCAGAACGCCTCTGTCCGCCCGCTGTCGGCCCGTCGGCTGCGTCTCTCCAACATTACAATTCATTGTTGTATCTCAATTTGTCAGATGTGGGCTTACTTTTCTTGGCTCCGGTATCGTCTTTTGGTATAGTATTGGCTGGCGACATGACTCGCTAAAGTTAGTGTCGTACTCGCTATAACACATTTTGTATTAGGGTGATACCTGACGCTTGAAGTTTCTCAGGGTTAAGCAATGTTATTGTAATACATTTTAAAGACAATGAAAATCATTTCTACAATTACATTAGGGTGTTAATTTTTCAATGACTCTGTCATGCCTGTAAATCAGGTTTTATGTTTGATCATGTTATGTTTTTTTTTTTTAACTCTTGTTTCCCGTTTTGCACTTCCTGGTTTTGTTTGTTTCCATAGTTACCCATTCATTTCCACCTGGTCTCCTAGTCACGCCCCGGTCCTCAGCTCTCACACCTGTTTCCAATTACCACAGCCAGTATTTAAGTCATTTGTTTTCTGTTCCTCGGCCTGGGAACTTTACTTTGTCAGGACTTTGACTTGGATTTGTTTTGCTTCTTCGACGCAGAGGGAATTTGGGACGAGCCAGGCGTGAATTAAGGAACATGATTAATTTATTTACACACTATAATACAAATACAGGGAAAACAAAGGGCGCGCTCAGTGGTGGATCAAAAACAGGGCTATGAAACAAAAGACTAGAATTGAGGCTATAACTATAAACATGAAACCAAAACACTTGCTCAATGGCATGAATAATAATGATTAATAAACAAAAACAGCAAGATGGCATGGCTTTGAACAACTAAAACAAAACACTTACTGTGACCAATAACAAGGGGCATGAATAGCAAGGTGCGTGGCAGGTGATCGAGGGCATGAAGGATGAGCAGCATAGGTAGGTAGGTAGATAGGCAGGCAAATTAAGTTCCCAGGCCGAGGAACAGAAAACAAATGACTTAAATACTGGCTGTGGTAATTGGAAACAGGTGTGAGAGCTGAGGACCGGGGCGTGACTAGGAGACCAGGTGTAAATGAATGGGTAACTATGGAAACAAACAAAACCAGGAAGTGAAAAACGGGAAACAAGAGTCCAAAAAACAAAACATAACATGATCAAACATAAGACCTGATTCACAGGCATGACAGACTCAATAAATATTATTCTAAACTTAACGCTTAATGTGCTGACTCAGGTCATCATATGCATCAGTACTAAGGCACCGTTTACACCAAGCCGGAGAAGGTTATCCATGGTAAATCACACCTAACCTTATCCGTGTCCACGCACACACAATGCCACCATTTAAGAACCCTGCCTCCCTCCGTCCGCCGACGCAACGAGACCTAGTACGCATGCGCGGAAAATGCGCACGTTTTATTCATCTAGTGTTGCTTTGTGTGCAAGTTCTTCAATTTAACTTATCAGAACAATATCCAGTGCTATGGTATTTCAATTAACTGGAATCCAGAGTGCTGTGGAGCCCTATCATAGTAAATCCCACCTGAGATATCATAAATTAATTAAATTTGTATTAGACACGTAAACAATGTGATGCCATTTTACATCAATCAATCTAGGATCTATATATCTGGTCAGGACTCTCCTCACTTGCCTTCACCTTCATTGTCCATTCATATTTGGTGACTTTAAATAACTTAGATTTATATCGCCCTTTTCTAAACACTCGAAGCGCTCACAGAGAAGTGGGACTCAACATTCATTCACACCTGGTAGTAAGCTACATCAGGAGCCACAGCTGCCCTGGGGTAGACTGACGGAAGCGTGGCTCCCAGTTTGCGCCTACGGCCCCTCCGACCACCACCTATAATTCATTCATCATTCGTTCACCAGTGTGAGCGGCACCGAGGGCAAAGGGTGACGTGTCCTGCCCAAGGACACAATGGCAGCAATTTTTTGGATGTCAATATGTGGGAAGCGAACCTGGAACCCACAGGTTTCTGGCCGGCCGCTCTACCCACTACGCCATGCTGCCCCACTTGAAATGCTCTGCACCTAGACGTTGAGTCCGCTACATACATGGCGAACAATAACTGATACGGTCTGCTTTGTCAGTCGAAAAGCATTTGCTGTTTTCCTCGACGACGAGGTAATGCAAAGCACACGCTATCTTTTTTTTATCATATCCACGGGATTCATGGATTCTCGTTGTCTCTCCTTCCACGAATGGACAAAGTTTTTCGCTAAGTAGCATCACAGCTGATAAGTTGTCTTGCTGTCTGAGAAGTGTTGTATCCCAAATAGCTGCAATCACTTTCTGTTAAGGTATTCATGTGTGATTTTCACACATGAGTGTGATTTATGGTGCAGGTAGCTGTACAATACAGTTGTTTTTTGTCTGGCGGTCGCACCTTCCATATTTCTCATGTCTGACACAGTGCATGGTTGACAAGTGGACAATCGCGCTCTGAACCTGAAAGAACGTATATCTAAATTAAAGATAATTTAGTGATGCTGTCTGCAGTCGGCGCTCAACAGCTTGTCTGTGCCTTCTCTGCAGATGGAGGTGGATGCAGACGATAAGTGCCATCGCACACGCTCCAAAGGTACCCGCACTGATACACACACACAGCCATTCAGGGTGACCTTCACTCCCCCAGCAGCCAAACACACTCACACATATATAGATTTTACACACGCCGCTGCACTTCTCGCAGACTGTCACACTTCAGTTGCCTGTGCACCCTGTTTCCTCACACCTTCTTTTCATACCAGGACACTGACGCCTTTTAAACCTCTGTTACAAATTAAATATTGTCAAAACATGTATGAAACAATACACAGTACCAAAAAAAAAAAATGGTCAAACTATATTGGCATATTAAAATATTCAGTCTCTGATATTTATTAAAGAATCATATTTATTAAAGACATTTTCTATGATGACAGCGTCCAAAATGTCACCAACAAACCCTGAAATCTCTGTTCCGCTACAATTCCACACAACATCCACTCGTTTAGTACCTAAAAAGGAGAGGCTAAATGTTCTCTTTTGATGTATTCTTTATTTCTTCTCGCTTAAAATAGAAAGAGTATCAAACATATTTGACAGCAGAAGAAATGGAGAACCGACCCTTGTCCTAACATGAAATGGATCAAGCACGCACTTGGTGGGGGTGATGATCAGATGACCCTTGATTGAGCCCTCTCTTGTCAGTCACAGGAAACCAAAATTGGGTCCCAGACAATCTGATGTACCTTAGGCCAGTGGTTCTCAAACTTTTTTCAGTGATGTACCCCCTGTGGACGTTTTTTTTGTTAATTCAAGTACCCCCTAATCAGAGCAAAGCATTTTTGGTTGAAAAAAAAAGATACAGAAGTAAAATACAGCACTATGTCATCAGTTTCTGATTTATTAAATTGTATAACAATACAAACTATTGCTCATTTGTAGTGGCTTTTCTTGAACTATATAGGAAAAAAAGATATAAAAATAAATAAAAACTTGTTGAAAAATAAACAAGTGATTCAATTATAAATGCAGATTTCTACACATAGAAGTAATCATCAACTTAAAGTGCCCTCTTTGGGGATTGTAATAGAGATCCATCTGGATTCATCAACTTCATTCTAAACATTTCTTCACAAAAAAAGAAATCTTTAACATTAATATTTATGGAACATATCCACAAAAATTCTAGCTGTCAACACTGAATATTCCATTGTTGCATTTCTTTTCACAGTATATGAACTTACATTCATATTTTGTTGAAGTATTAGTCAATAAATATATTTATAAAGGATTTTTGTATTGTTGCTATTTTGAGAATATTTGTAAAAAATCTCACATACCCCTTGGCATACCTTCAAGTACCCCCAGGGGTATGCGTACCCCCATTTGAGAACAACTGCCTTAGGCCACTGGAGTATATATTTGAATTAGTGCTGTCAAACAATCATCAAAAAAAAATCTGATTCAAACTTTTCAATTTTGATTAATCACAATTAATTGCACTTAATTACTTGCATAATTTAACTGAACATAAAAAGGACTCTAATATTTGGACACAAACGTAATTTTATGTCAGAATGTCATGCAGGAACATTTAGAAATGTTGTACTTTGTATATGCTTTTGCTCAAAACTTGATAACAATTTGATATAAAGTCCAGTCAGAGTGTATTTTGAAGCTAAATGTTTCCCCTAGCACAGTGGTCCCCAACCTTTTTGTATCCGCGGACCGGTCAACGCCTAATAATTTGTCCCGTGGCCCGAGGGGGGGTGGGTCCTTTTATTTTACTTTATTTTTTATTTTTTTCTTTGTCATGAAAAAGGGATGTTTTTGTCATGAAAAAGGAAGGTTTTTGTGGTTGGTGCACTAATTGTAAGTGTATATTGTGTTTTTTATTTTGATTTAATACATTTTTTTTTTTTTATTTATTTTTATTTTTTTTTAATAAAAATTAATAAAAAAATCTTCTGCGGCCCGGTACCAATCGGGGACCACTGCCCTAGCACACCAGTCAGTCTCCTCACTCATCTTTGCACTGATGTATGTTTTGACCAGGTCACTGACTGTACAACAACCCACACCGCCTTTCAAATAAACTGCGTGTTAATCTGCGTATATACATGATTAATGCAACATTTTTGTGAATAATCGCATGAGTTGATTGCATGTATTTTTAAACTATGGATTGAACTTTCATAGTATCATGTTAGACCCGCTCGACATCCATTGCTTTCGGTCCTCTAGTGGGTGGGTTGCCCACATTTGTGGTCCTCTCCAAGGTTCTCATAGTCATCATTGTCACCGACGTCCCACTGGGTGTGAGTTTTCCTTGCCCTTATGTGGGCCTACCGAGGATGTCATAGTGGTTTGTGCAGCCCTTTGAGACACTAGTGATTTAGGGCTATATAAATGAACATTGATTGATTGATTGAAACCGTAAGCGGACTCCATCTAGTGGTAGGCCAAATAATCACTTGACAAAAGTACTGATTTATTTTCTGATATTCAAACACAATCTAACGGTAATGTTGCAGTTGCCAAAAAGTAAATATACTCGTTAGATTAAAACCTTTGACTTGTTTTTTATGAATACTTGGGCCTACTATGTTAATGTATTTTAATGTTGGTTATTATGGTGGTTATCTGAGGTAGTATTATGGTGGTTTTCTGAGGGGGTACTTTGTGAAAAAAGTTTAAGAACCACTATTAATGCATTACACTTGACAGCCCTAGTTTAATCATCTGAGGAAATGCAGTTGTAATTACCTTAAAAGCCAAACAGGAAATAAAAGTATTAAAACCTTTTGTGCTCCGATTTTTGAAAAAAATTCAGCTCCAAAAAAAATATCAAACAAGTCATTTTTTTCTTTTTTCTTTTTTTTTACCCTTTTGAAGGCCATGTGATCAGACATTAAAATGTCTCATGTTAGGCAAATGTATGCTAATTGAAAACTGTGACATCAATGGATAAAAAGGCAAAGGATTAAATGTTAGGTGCTTTTGTTTAGGCCCGAATTTGACTGAGATTTGAGAAAAAAAAAAAAAAAGTATTATTTCCTTTTAAACATAAAGGATTTATTGTCACATAACTGCCAGTGTATCGTACACCTGTAAAAAAAATTGACAATAACATTTTAAAACCTAAGATGAAAAAATAATTTATATTTAGAAAATTCATGAATAATCAAGTAACAGAACAAATACCAAGGCCAAAATAGAGCAAAAATTTACTGAATAGACGTCAGCCTTTGTTGCCTGGTGTCCTTGAAAAACGGCCAAAAAGGACATTTTCAAATCTTCCGGCTTCAGCATTTGTGTGTAGACGGGTTCATCTGAACTTTTTGGTTTGTGTCATAACAAATGTTTATAAAGCTTATTTAAACTCTGAATTACGGGTGTTTGTTTAATTTTGTGCAGCAGTAGAGGTTAGGGCTGGGAGATATATAGTGATATATATGATATATCGCGGGTTTGTCTCTGTGCGATATAGAAAATGACTATATCGTAATATTCGAATATACTTTGCACGCAGGACTTTTAGCTGAGGGAGTACACTTCAGGCTCTCCTCGCTCTTTCCTGTCTCTCCTTCTCGCAGAAAAGCAGGCGCACATTCTTACATACGTCACAAACTGTCACGTCACACGTCCCAGAGCAGAGAGGTTGCGGCGTGGCTAACGTTAGCTGCTAACGTAGGCGTACGAGAGAACGATGGTGCGGATCTGGTAACAAATGAAGGAAGACAGACATAATTCCCGGTAAAAACAGCAGGGGGTCCATGGTCTGGCGGTGGTTCGGCTTCAAGTGGGAATATGTCGAACAGACAACTGTAATTTGTCAAGTGTGGGGCGAAAGTGTTGCTATAAAAAGTAGCATTACTGCTAATATGTAGCATCATTTGAAAAGTCACTCGCTAGAGAATGAAGATAATTTTATAACCGTAGTAACCTACCACATAGTGAAGGATGAATACTATTTGATTTCCTATTATGCAGCTCATTTTTATTTGACACTTAAAATGTCTCCGACAATCTTGCACTTTATGTTTTGGAAATGACTTGAATGTTTGTGCCATTGCTTAATAACTTTAATAAATACAGTTTTGGTCAATTGACTTAGTTGTGATTTCCCTCTCTGCATGAAAGTTTAAAAGTAGCATATATTAATACAGTATGAAGAAGAATGTTTTAATGTAGACACATAGAATCATCAGACTGTTGTGATTATATGCATCAAGTGTTCATTCAAGGCCAAGGCAAAATATCGTAATATATATCGTATATCGTGATATGACCTAAAAATATCGCGATATTAAAAAAAGGCAATATCGCCCAGCCCTAGTAGAGGTGCCTTATTAACATGCACGGGCGTTTTAAAAAAAAAAAAGCATTAATGATGCTTCATGAGCTATGTGTAAGTGTGCACTGATTTAGAGATAATGTACACATCAATATGCACCTAATATACTGGTATCGCTAGATTGATAAACCGTGTTATAATATGACCAAGTCAACATTAGTTGGTTTCCAGGTTTCTGATTGGTCCAAATGCGTATGACGCCTTACGTGGAATTCCACTGGAAAAAACTGAGAAAGTGTGTGCATGTTGACTTAAACACAGCCATCTGTTTATTCCCGTTTAGTTTATTAATTTGTTTGGCAGTTGTTTAGGTAAATGTATGTCATGTTGACATATATTGTGTTTTGGTCTTTGCATTCACAACAAACACAGCAAATGTGATCACTTCTAAATTTTTCACAAATTGCACTTTTTGTATTTTGCTTATCTTCTTCGGGTGAGATGAGTGCTGTTGTCTCGTTACATTAGAACTTTTATTTCTTGGCTTTATTTATTTTCTTGGCAACTTAGTATTCAATTCTCAGGGTTTGTTTTTAAATTGCAACTGAACAATTCTGGAATTAAGTATTTTGAAAAAAAAATTAGTTCAGCCAATAGCAATACAACTCGCCTTCTCTTGGATGTGTGCCAACTCTGTTGTGAATATAAAATAGTCCAGGTGCCTAAAATGTTTTTTTTATTATTATTATTATCCAAGTGGATTAGCACATTAAACAATAATTGAAATATTTTGTTTGAATTTGACATGGATTTTTTATTTCAGTCTGAGTAGAAGGTCAGTGGTCCAGGTCATGGTAATGAATTCTGAAAAGAACACAACTTGTTGTTATGCTGTTGTTGACCAGCCACACCGGAGAAAGCAAGGCAAGGTTATTATTAGACCACAATTTATAAGCCAGCCAAGTCAAAGTACTTTACAAATGCAAAACAAAGAATAATAATCACAAATTGATTCAATTAAAAGCAAAGAGTGAAGATACAATCAGTTTTCATATGCGCAGTTAAATAAATAAATAAATAATAATGCTGCATTTCATTATTGCCAAAGTTGAGGCCTGCCTCACATCTTCTGGACAGTTCCAAATGTTAGAATCAAAAAATAAAATGCATCCTCAGCATGTTTCATCCTTACTCTGGGTTCATATGGCTCCAAGGTACATGAGTGGGGTTGTTTTTGAAGTCTAATCTTTCAGCGACAGAAAGCCAGTGAGGTGAACTGAACCCTGGACTAATATGGTTGTATTTGCTGGTTCTAGTCAGGACTCGAGCAGCAGTATACTGGATGTACTGCGGCTTCTTTACAACTTGCTTAGAGAACTCAGTGTGAAGACCATCACAGTAGTCCAACTTGTTGAAGATTAGTCTTTCCAAGTTTGTTTAGACACTATTCCTGGGATTCTAACAATATTTTTTTCGGTGGTAAACATCTGATGATGTAATTTAATGTGGCTGTTAAAGTTCCAATCTAAGTCCATTACTACTCATAGTTTTTTAACCTACTTATTTCATTTTAAAGAAAGAACGTCAAGTGGCCTAGTGGTTAGACCAGGGGTAGGGAACCTATGGCTCGCGAGCCAGATGTGGCTCTTTTGATGACTGCATCTGGCTCTCGGATAAATCTGAGCTGACATTGCTGAAAATGATAAGTAATGAATAATTCCACTTGTAATAAGTGTTAAAAATAATGTTCAAAACATAAAACATTCTCATGCATTGTTAGTCCATCCATTCGTTTACTACAGCACCTGTTCAAGAAGTTGCGTTAAGAAGTTATTTATTTATTATTGGTTAGTGTGGGGCATGAGAGCCCGTTTCAGGGTTACACTATTGTTTTATTTTTTAATAAGTCTCTCAGTTTCTTTACAGCAATTGTATTTTTCTCTTTTGTTCTCGCTCGCGCTCTGGCTCCAGCCCCAACCCCGTCTCTCTTCCTGGCTGCTGCTTATAACAGAGCAACAGGCGATTAAATAATAAGGCTCAGGTGGGCCATCTACGCAGCTCTCGCTGATTTCGAGGCCGGTCCTGGCACACCCCAGTTTGCTTCAGGCCCGCGGGCCACACTCCCTCCACAGTTAGCTTCAGAATAACAATGTTATTACAAAGAATAAGAGACCTACTATACTCTAGAAATGTTGGTCTTACTTAAAATGCATGTGTTTAGTTGTGTTCAGTGTTAAAAAAAACATTATATGGCTCTTACGGAAATTTTTAAATATTTGGCTTTTTGGCTCTCTCAGCCAAAAAGGTTCCCGACCCCTGGGTTGGAGTGTCCGTCCTGAGCTCGGTAGTTTGTGAGTTCAAACCGCGGCCGAGTCATACCAAAGACTATAAAAATGGGACCCATTATCTCCCAGCATCAAGGGTTTGGAATTGGGGGTTAAATCACCATAAATGACAACGGGCGCAGCCACTGCTGCTGCCCACTGCTCCCCTCACCTCCCAGGTGGTAATCAAGGGTAATGGGTCAAATGTAGAGAATAATTTTGCCAAACCTTGTGTGTGGTTGATGTGTGTGTGTGTGTGTGTGTGTGTGTGTGTGTGTGTGTGTGTGTGTGTGTGTGTGTGTGTGTGTGTATGTGTGTGTGTGACAATCATTGGTACTCTAACTTTTAACTTTAAGAAGACTAATGACATTTTCTCTTTCTCTCAATTTCAATTAGCTCTAAATTTAGCCAAAGAAGAATGTTTTGCATCCACACAATGATCTTGTTGATGCAGAAACAAATAAAATCAACAGGCCAAAGTTCACTTGCCATCAGTGAGACATAGATTTGAGTGTCATTTGCATCGTTGTGGTAAGAAAACTCTTAGGTGGCCTAATAACAGCCGCAGGTACAAATTGAACAATACCGGTCCAAGAATTGACTCCTGGGGAACGCCACAGGTCATAGCCATTTGGTGTGAGACAAAGTTATCCTGTATGCGAAGGCCGGACTTGAACAGAGAAATGGCAACGGCAGTATCATGGACGCGCCTACCAGTGACATAAAAGGGAGACTGCACTCTTTAAATTTAGAACGTAATGAAGCCTTTCTGACAAAAAGTGAAACGTCTTCAACAAACAAGATTCCAGCTGCCTCGATTCCTCAACCTGTGTCAACTTTGATTTTGTTTTTCCAATACATACAAATGTATCAGATATGATTTTTTAAATTTTTTTATTTACGTTACAAAAATGAAGGATAGAATAAGCAGGTGAAAAGCTATTTTTTTTCGAAAATAGGAGAATTATATTTAAAAATAATAGTAATTTTTAGATATTTACACAAATGTATATCGATATTTTCACCACCATAAATGTTAAGTTACACGGATCAAACATCCTATTGATGCAACATTCAGCAGGTTTAACATAAATGTTTGCACGTTTTCTTCTTTCCTAATCAATATTTCTCTTTCACCTTTTCAGTGGCTGTGGATCCTGCATTAACGGAGCTTTTCAGGTCAGTAAAACTTCAAAAGTATTTCCTCTCCAGGCTTGACATAGACACTCATAAAAGCAATCGCACAGTGAGAAACCTGCACTTACATTCAGACAAGCCCAAACCCATGTTGTGTTCATGCTGAGGTGAAAACACTCAAAGACATCTTGTTTAGACTGAATCTCTCATGATCCGCCACTCGGATCATGGCATATTCTGGTTTAGTATTCGACTTCCTTAGTTCCTGGTGGCACTTACTGTTTTGTTCCCGTTGCCATAGTTACATATTTGTGCCACCTGCCGTTTGTTCTTTTCACGCACCTGCTCTCTGATTATCTCCTTATTTAAGCATGCCTTTGTTTGCCATTCGGTCTCGGATTCTCATTTGCTTCCATGCAACAGGTGACGTCGCTCTTGTGGTAATTACTTTTGTGTACTTTAGCTTCCACGCTGTTCTGTTGTTTGTCCCTAGCTCATGCTAGCGCTTTCTGTTGGTTTTGTTTGTAGTGCCTTCGTGCAAGTGTTTTAGTTCTTAGCTCGTTTTTATAGATAAATAAATCATCGTTCTTACCTTCACGCTGTGTCCTACTCAAACTGCCTCCACGAGAGAACAAGAACCACACCACGATGCCAGCAAAGCGTCACAGGATCGACGTACTCCAACTCTAGAATAGTTGTTGTATCAGTAAAATATCCCCTGAAAACCACCATCCTCTGCAATGGACATTTTTTTTCAATAAAAAGACCAAAGGGGACAAGAATGGGTTCACCATGGGCACCAAGCCCAGAATGTAGTGCTATACCACTGAGAAAAATGAGTAACTCTGAGAAACTAACCAAAAACGAATGTCTACTGCAAAGGATGCTGGTCCTTTGACAGATTTGCAAGAGTAGTTAGTGTCAAATCATGAAGGGAATTATTAGCATAGCTTTGCACCTTGAACTTCCTAATTGTCGCAAAAGAAGAACAAAAGTATTTCTTCCGTCTCGTTGATACAATTGCAGTGTGAAATATTAATATTTTGCAACAGAGTTTCTCCACTTGTAGTGCTTCAACTCTAAATTATTCTGTTTTTGAAGTTAATAGTTACACCCAATTATTAATTCATTAGCCATGCAGTGCAACTCATTTTACCTCATATTGACGCCCACAGCCTTAAAGATCGTATTGGGTAGTTTGAGTGGGTGGAAGGTGGAACATATTTATTCATTCTGATTCATCTGTAATTTGATTTTTTTTTCTTGGAATTACAGTTGTGGTCAAAAGTTTACATACACTTGTAAAAAACATAATGTCATGGCAGTCTTGAGTTTCCAATAATTTCTTAAACTCTTATTTTTTTTGTGATAGAGTGATTGGAACACATACTTGTTGGTCACAAAAAACATTCATAAAGTTCGGTTCTTTTATAAATGTATTCTGGGTCTTCTGAAAATGTGACCAAATCTGCTGGGTCAGGAGTATACAAACAGCAATGTTCATATTTGGTTACATGTCCCTTGGAAAGTATCACTGCAATAAGGTGCTTTTGGTCGCCATCCACAAGCTTTTTGCAAGCTTCTGGTTGAATTTTTGAACACTCCTCTTGACAAAATTGGTGCTGTTCAGCTAAATGTGTTGTTTTTTTTTACATGGACTTGTTTCTTCAGCATTGTCCAAACGTTTGTCAGGACTTTGGAAAGGGCATTCTAAAACCTTAATTCTAACCTGATTTAGCAATTCCTTTACCATTTTTGACGTCCACCACCATGCTTGACAGTAGGAGTGGTTTTCCTGGGATTAAAAGCCTCATCTTTTCTCCTCAAAACATATTGCTGGGCATTTAGTACAAACCCCGTTTCCATATGACTTTGGAAATTGTGTTAGATGTAAATATAAACGGAATACAATGATTTGCAAATCCTTTTCAACCCGTATTTAATTGAATGCACCACAAAGAAAAGATATTTGATGTTCAAACTCATAAACGTGCCAAAGTGGTTGGGAAAGGGCATGTTCACCACTGTTACCCATCCATCCATTTTCTACCGCTTATTCCCTTTTGGGGGCGCGTGGGGCGCTGGCGCCTATCTCAGCTACAATCAGGCGGAAGGCGGGGTACACCCTGGACAAGTTGCCACCTCATCGCAGGGCCAATACAGATAGACAGACAACATTCACACTCACATTCACACACTAGGGCCAATTTATTGTTGCCAATCAACCTATCCCCAGGTGCATGTCTTTGGAAGTGGGAGGAAGCCGGAGTACCCGGAGGGAATCCACGCATTCACAGGGAGAACATGCAAACTCCACACAGAAAGATCCCGAGCCTGGATTTGAACCCAGGACTGCAGGACCTTCGTATTGTGAGGCAGACGCACTAACCGCTCTGCCACCTTGAAGCCCCCACTGTGTTACATCACGCTTTATTTTAACAACATTCAAAAAATGTTTGGGAACTGAGGAAACTAATTGTTGAAGCCTTGAAACTAGAATTCTTTCCCATTCTTGTTTTATGTAGAGCTTCAGTCGTTCAACAGTCCGGGGTCTCCGCTGTCGTATTTTACGCATCATAATGTGCAACACATTTTCGATGGGGGATAGGTCAGGACTGCAGGCGGGCCAGAAAAGTACCCGCACTCTTTTTTTTTTTTTTACGAAGCCACGCTGTTGTTACACGTGGTGAATGTGGCTTGGCAGTGTCTTGCTGAAATAAGCAGTGGCGTCCATGAAAAAGACGGTGCTTAGATGGCAGCATATGTTGTTCCAAACCCTGTATGCACCTTTCAGCATTAATGGTGCCTTCACAGATGTGTAAGTTACCCATGCCTTGGGCACTAATGCATCCCCATACCATCACAGATGCTGGATTTTGAACTTTGCGTCGATAAAAGTCTGGATGGTTCGCTTCCCCTTTGGTCCGGATGACACGATGTCGAATATTTCCAAAAACAATTTTTCCTCTTTGCATCAGTCCTTCATAGATGATCTCGGGCCCAGAGAACCCGGCGGCGTTTCTGAATGTTGTTGATAAATGGCTTTCGCTTAGCATAGTAGAGCTTTAACTTGCACTTACAGATGTAGCGACAAACTGTATTTAGTGAAGTGTTCCTGAGCCCATGTGGTGATATCCTTAAGAGATTAATGTCAGTTTTTGATACAGTGCCGTCTGAGGGATCGAAGGTCACGGTCATTTAATGTTGGTTTCCGGCCATGCCGCTTACGTGGAGTGATTTCTCCAGATTCTCTGAACCTTTTGATGATATTATGGACCGTAGATGTTGAAATCCCTAAATTTCTTGCAATTGCACTTTGAGAAAAGTTGTTCTTATACTGTTTGACGATTTGCTCACGCAGTTGTGGACAAAGGGGTGTACCTCGCACCATCCTTTCTTGTGAAAGACTGAGCATTTTTTGGGAAGCTGGTTTTATACCCAAACATGGCACCCACCTGGTACCAATTAGCCTGCACACCTGTGGGATGTTCCAAATAAGTGTTTGATGAGCATTCCTCAACTTTATTAGTTTTTATTGCCAACTTTCCCAACTTCTTTGTCACGTGTTGCTGGCATCAAATTCTAAAGTTAATGATTAAAAGCAAAAAAAAAATGTTTATCAGTTTGAACATCAAATATGTTGTCTTTGTAGCATATTTAACTGAATATGGGTTGAAAATTATTTGCAAATCATCGTATTCCATTTATATTTACATCTAACATAATTTTCCAACTCGTATGGAAACGGGGTTTGTATTTTATACGTGCACAGGAAGCCAGTGCAAGTGAGCCAGTACAGGCG
Source organism: Nerophis ophidion (assembly GCF_033978795.1). Classification (NCBI taxonomy): domain Eukaryota; kingdom Metazoa; phylum Chordata; class Actinopteri; order Syngnathiformes; family Syngnathidae; genus Nerophis; species Nerophis ophidion. The sequence goes on from NC_084613.1 coordinate 56,068,665, forward strand.
TAATATGATCAAACGTTCTTGTTGTTGTCAAAAGTCTAGCAGCCGCATTTTGTACCAACTGCAATATTTTAATGCTAGACATAGGGAGGCCCGGGCAGCACGGTGGAAGAGGGGTTAGTGCAGGGATGTCAAACTCAAATACAGAGTGGGCCAAAATCTAAAACTGAACAAAGCCGCGGGCCAAGGTTGAACAAATTAACCTTTTAAAAGGGACCCAAACAAGTTTTGCATTGAACATTGAACAAGCAAGGCTTATATACAGTAACTTTATAGTGACATGCAAACTCGAGTTTCAAATAATAATAATAAAAAAATATAAATGGCATATCAAAAAAAATGTAAATACAAATTTAATGCCTCTTTTCTATTTGCAGCCTTCAGAGATAAATATCAGAATATATTGTAGCGTCCCGAAAGAGTCAGTGCTGCAAGGGGTTCTGGGTATTTGTTCTGTTGTGTTTATGTTATGTTAGAGCGCAGATGTTCTCCCAAAATGTGTTTGTCATTCTTGTTTGGTGTGAGTTCACAGTGTGGCGCATATTTGTAACAGTGTTAAAGTTGTTTATACGGCCACCCTTAGTGTGACCTGTATCGCGGTTGACCAAGTATGCCTTGCATTCACTTAGTATGTGTGTGTAATTGCCGCATATATTATGCGAGTAGGCCTGCATGCTGTTTGTATGGAGCAAATGCGGACTTGACGACAGGTTGTAGAGAATGCTAAAGGCAGTGCCTTTAAGGCACGCCCTCACTATTGTTGTCCGGGTGGAAATCGGAAGAATGCTTGCCCCGGGAGATTTTCGGGGGGGGTACTGAACTTCGGGAGGATTGGCAAGTGTGAGAAATTGTGGTATTACAGCGGCACCGCTGCTGTGTAATAATGGCGGGCCAGCTGTAATGTTAATTTGATATTGCCTCAAGGGCTGAATAAATTACACGGCGGGCCAAATTTGGCCCGCAGGCCAGAGTTTGACACCCATGGGTTAGTGCGTTTGCCTCACAATACGAAGTAGTCCTGGGTTCAATGCCTGGCTCGGGATCTTTCTGTGTGGAGTTTGCATGTTCTCCCCGTGAATGCGTGGGTTCCCTCCGGGTACTCCGGCTTCCTCCCACTTCCAAAGACATGCACCTGGGGATAGGTTGATTGGCAACACTAAATTGGCCCTAGTGTGTGAATGTGAGTGTGAATGTTGTCTGCCTATCTGTGATTAGATGGTGACTTGTCCAGAGGGTACCCAGCCTTCCGCCCAAATGCAGCTGAAATAGGCTCCAGCACCCCCTGCGACCCCAAAAGGGACAAGCGGTAGAAAATGGATGGATTTCTAACAGGCACATTCCCAGACAAAATGAATGAATGTGGTCTGTCTATCTGTGTTGGCCCTGTAATGAGGTGGCGACTTGTCCAGGGTGTATTCCGCCTTCCGCCCGATTGTAGCTGGGATAGGCACTAGCGCTCCCCGCGACCCCAAGGGGGAATAAGCGATAAAAAATGGATGGATGGTTGGATAGGGAGGCCCGAAAATAATACATAAAAAGTAATCGAGACGAGACATAACGAATGCATGAATAATGATCTCAACGTCGCTGGTGGACAAAATGAAACCAATTTTAGCGATATTACGGGGATGAACCCACATTTAAACTACACTTATGCCAGTGTGGGTGGCAATGGGAGCAAGGTGGATGAAGTATCTTGCCCAAGGACGCAACAGCAGTGACTAGGATAATGCAAACTGGATTTGAGCCAAGAACCCCCAAGAGTCTGGCCAGCCGCTTTACCATCTGAGCCACGCCGCCCTTAGCTTTGTACATATTTTTTTTTATTTCGGGCTGAGGTTTGTATATCAAAAAGTTCGACCAATTGGGGGTTCATAAATCGAGGTTCCACTGTATGTCTCTGTTGGTGTAAAAATCCACACCCATGCTGTACAAGATACTGTATATGCTCTGGTTTCTGGATATCAGCAGCAACACTTCCTCACTGCTTGCCATTTTAATGTGCCTGCCACTTACGGGGCTTAACAGAGCCTTTGTCAGAGTTTATTTGCTCGTGTTCCACAATGTGCGGCAGAGTCTCTTGGGAGAAAGAGGCATGTAGCCCCATGGATGTGTGTGGTTCATGAATGTTAGTCACTCAGCCTACCAATCCCCACTGCAGACCCTGCTGCCAGCCGCCATGTTAGTCAAAGAGGGCAGAATTAACATGTTTTATTCGAACACGCACGCATTATGTTTGACGTTTACTGTGTGTTCCTCATTAATTACACAGATTAAGGAATAATCCCGAATGTGTCTATTTCAGTGTCCTTTGCTTGTCTTTGCAAGTTGTTTCCACCCCAACAATGTGTGACTCTTATTTGTCCTTGACCATGTGTTAGGAGGGCTGCAGCAAAGATAAGATTCCTGCCTATTTATATCAATAAATAATATTGCACCTGGAAGATTACTTCTGTGTTGCCTTTAGCTGATATCCATAGATAGTATAGGAGGACTGGCTTCCCAATGCTCCATCCTCAATACGCTCCTTCCTTTTGCCGTTTTAAGTCACTGGCTCCTCCCTCACTTAACCCGCTTGCTCACTCTTCTGCTGCCTGCAGATAGTAATTAATCAGGGGATCAATACAAGGCCTATCTCCAAGTTGGGGCGTCCATAATGTCGATAATGTGGCTCGATGGCCCCTCTCTCTAGAGAGCTGATAGTCCTCAGGACAAACACGTTTGACTTTCTGGAGAGCAGCCTGGGTTGGGCTTGTGTTTGACTATGGAGACTCGGGTTGTACGGTATACCGGTATTAGTATAGTAACTCGATGCTAATGAATCATATTCGGTACTATACCGCCTCTGAAAAGTAACGCCTCATACACACACACACACTTGTGTGTTTACAAGCCCTGAAAAACATTTTTTTACAGTGATTTGGTTGAAAACAGTTTTTATAAATATGTGTAAAACTAAAAACCTTAATTACTGTAGGTTTTTGACTTTTTAAGAGGGGATTTACATCTACAACATATCTAGCAGAACCTCCCTAAATTATTTGTTTTGGCCTTTTAAAATAAGAAAGTGCCAACAAAATCAATGCGCCTAAAGACTTAAGAAAAAAAAAAATGTCGCACATGTGTGAAAACGGATTTCAATGCTTTTATCGCATTTTGCTCCTAAAATAAATCCATCCACAGATTCTAAAAAAATAGTAACATTTTCGCCCATCTGTAAGCATGTATAAAATCAACTTCAACCATAGCCAAATGATTGATCGATCACGCTGAGAGCCTGCTAAGCCAACAGAAACTGCTCAAGCAAAATTACTGAGCGTGGCTCGCTGATGTCACATGTCGCTAGACAACAGGCACCGCCTTTTAAGAAGGCAGTTGCACACACTGATACTTATATTAACTGCATTGTGCCAGATTTGAATTTTTTTATCTTTTTTTATTAACTACCCACATTTACTAAAAAGTAATTCTGTTAGTACAGGGGTCACCAACCTTTTTGAAACCAAGAGCTACTTCTTTGGTACTGATTAATGCGAAGGGCTACGAGTTTGATACACACTTAAATAAATTGCCAGAAATAGCCAATTTGCTCAATTTACCTTTTAATAATAAAATCTATATGTATAAAAAAAATGGGTATTTCTGTCTGTCATTCAGTCGTACATTTTTTTCCTTTTACGGAAGGTTTTTTGTAAAGAATGAATGATGAAAAAAGCACTTCATTGAACCAGGGGCGTCACTAGACCTAATACTGTACTGGGGCACACCTGGGGCACAAATAATTAATGTGAGCGTGCAAAGCGCGCAAGCAAAAACATTTTTAGCACTTATTTATCATAAAAAATACATAAATAGTGCTTTAAACTATGAAATCATATCAGATGATGTTGTATGGATCTTTGATTAACCACCTGAAATTAACTAATGCATTTGACCTACTTGTGCACTTTTTTACTCCAGACTTCTAAACTGCTACTGGTAGAAGTAAAAAGGAAGAGCAATGAATCTTTTTGAAATATATATTGCAGTAATCATCTGCAAATTTAACATCTACAAAATAAAAACAAAAAATAAAGCACCCCTACATCTCTGGGTTCTTTTATATTATTTAATTTCCATTTATGGCAATGTGGCTAATCCTATTTCAGATACACAAAACTATAAAATATACACAAAACAATAAAGCCACAATAGTAAAATAAATTAACAACTGTTGTGTGTCTGTTCAGGGAATCATTTTCTGAGAAGTAAACTGTAACGTCTCCTTTTCATTTTTGCAAAGTGGTCAATCACTCTGGACAGACATGGAAATATTACAGTAACTGTTATACAGTTGACTAGTGGTTCCCAACTGGTGGGTCGTGACATAAAGGTGGATTGTGAGTCAAATTGTGGCAACAAAACCAGATTATTTTAGCCTTTTTTCTAGTGACTATTAGTGAGTATTTTAGCAAAAGGCAAACCGACTAACAAGTTGGAGGAGTTCTCAGGACAGACATGGAAATATATTTTCAAAAAATCTAAATGGGGCAACAAACCCCGATATTTTCACCCATCTTTCTGAAAACAAATACAGAAATGTTACTATTTTTTCTGGAAACAAAACCAGATGCTTTAGCTGTAGCCATTTTTCTGGTGACAAAACAAGATTATTTTAATCAAAGTCACACTGATTAACAAGACAAGTCTACTGTGCTATTTTTCTGTGAAATAAACTTGAATGATTTAAAAATTTGCCTCACGACTTGATGATATGGAAAAATGTTTTTCTTCCTGAAGATAAAACCATTTGAGAAGCAATCAACTCACACATGCTGACTCCAAATCATCATTGATGCAGAACCAGCAGACAATAACCCACATTATGTTTCATGTTCATTGGAAATTCCCCCGACAGCTCGTACAGCAAATGAATATGTTTGTCTTGATACAAGGAATAACGTTAGCTAACTTAGCATCAACTTAAGACAATGATGTTGCCTAGCTAGCTAGGACTTCACTTACATCTCTCATTCCTCGCTTCTTCTCTGCTGCGGGCAAATAACTTTCTTAAATCCATCTAGGAGTTACAGTTTGAGTCAAATCAAAATCAAAATATTGTAATTAGCAAATTGTTGTTGGCTAACGTTACCTACCTCACACAGTGATTCGAATCCCTCCCCTCTCTCTCTCTCTCTCTCTCTCTCTCTCTCTCTCTCTCTCTCTCTCTCTCTCTCTCTCTCTGTCTCCCTCTCTCTCTCTCTCTCTCTCTCTCTCTCTCTCTCTCTCTCTCTCTCTCTCAACCGAAGTCTCGATCCACACGTGAATAAATTACCATATTAAGTAGCCATGTGCTCACTGTTTCGTGGAGTGAACACAGTAGCAATCAATTACCATACTAAGTAGTATGTTACTGTTGTCTATGTTATGTAGACTTAAAACTCTGAAGCGTTTTTTTTTTATTAGTGAAATTTTTACTGAGGCACTGCAGATCAAAAGTGGGGCACGTGCCCCACTGAAATATGTCTGGCGACGCCCCTGTATTAAACGGTTTGAAAGAGGCAAAAACACGAAAAAAATTAAAATAACATTTAGAAAAATAGTTTATCTTCAATTTCGACTCTTTAAAATTCAAAATTCAACCGAAAAAAATGAATAGAAAAACTACCTAATTCGAATCTTTTTGAAAAAAAAAAAAAAAAATACTTTATGGAACATCATTAGTAATTTTTTCGGATTAAGATTAATTTTACAATATTGATGACATGTTTAAAATAGGTTAAAATCCAATCTGCACTTTGTTAGAATATATGACAAATTGGACCAAGCTATATTTCTAACGAAGACAAATCATTTTTCCTTGTAGATTTTCCAGAACAACATTTTTTAAAAGAAATTCAAAATACTTTGAATTAAGATTTAAATTTGATTCTACAGATTTTCTAGATTTGCCTGAATAATTGTTTTAAATTTCAATCATAATTTTGAAGAAATATTTCACAAATATTCTTTGTCAAAAAAGCAGAACCTAAAATGAAGAATTAAATTAAAATGTATTTATTATTCTTTACAATAAATACAAAAAAATACTTGAACATTGATTTAAATTGTCACGAAAGAAGAGGAAGGAATTTAAAAGGTAAAAATGTTTATGTGTTTAAAAATCCTAAAATCATTTTTAAGGTTGTATTTTTTCTCTAAAATAGTCTTTATGAAAGTTATATGAAGCAAAGTAAAAAAATAAATTAATTTATTTAAACAAGTGAAGACCAAGTCTTTAAAATATTTTCTTGGAGTTTCAAATTCTATTTGAGTTTTGTCTCTCTTAGAATAAAAATTGTCGAGCAAAGCGAGACCAGCTTGCTAGTAAATTAAAAAAAAAAAAAAAAAATAGAGGCAGCCCACTGGTAAGTGCTGCTATTTGAACTATTTTTAGGAAGGGCCAGCGGGCTACTCATCTGGTCCTTACGGGCCACCCGGTGCCCGCGGGCACCTTGTTGGTGACCCCTGTGTTAGTATTTCAAGTACACTTTAGGTATAGTAACAAGTAACCATAATTATTGACTTCTTAAAAGTGATTTTCAGAACACAGCGTCATGAAGCAGTTGGCATGTTGGTGTTCCTGGCTAACATCTTTTTGTGTATTTCCTATAATAATGTTTACCTATAACAACACCATTTTTAAAGGTCAATTGTTTTCATGTTGCTGCTGACGTCAATATTAACACGTTGAAAATCTTATTCGGGTGTTACCATTTAGTGCTCAATTGTACGGAATATGTACTGTACTGTGCAATCTACTAATACAAGTTTCTAGCAATCAATCAATCAATCAAAACAATTTTAAAAACCATGTCTTCTAAACCAGGGCACTTTATTTCATTTTTTGTGTTTTTGTTAGCAGAAAATTTGAGCATAGCTAAATGTATGTGTAGAGGCAGGGATTTGTTTCTCACTTGTCACCTGGGATAGTGGGTGTGGCTACATGTGTGTTGGCAGAGTGTGTGTGTGTGGGAGGCGTGTTTGTGGAGCTGAATGATTGCTGAATGAATATCACTTGCACTTGTCTGGGGGAATTGTTTTTGGCTTGTTTGGAGAGAGTGTGAACCTAGGTGCCGTTACTTCTGTTGACCGGAAAAGGACTGCAAAGGAACCATAAACCATCTGAATGTAATGTACTGTATTTTTACTCAAAGGGACAATAAATCACCCTCAAAACAGCAATAATTATTTCATGTTGCATCCTTGGACCTAGTGTGTCAGACAGAGCCCTGCTTTCCACTCTCAGTGACTAATTGGTTTTTGATAGTCACACAACAGTATGTTTTAAAAGAAGATTGCAGATTATATTTGACGTTTGTTTCATTATTTTCAAGCTTTTTTTAATCAATTGTTGGTACTAGTTTTTGTGTGTTTGGGATCCCCATCAGTCCCGAAAATTTCAAATCAAGACATGGTGGAGATATTCAGTTATAAAAATGAAAATTCTGCGATGAGGTGGCGACTTGTCCAGGGTGTACACTGTACATTGTAGCTGAGATAGGCACCAGCGTCCCCCGCGACCCCAAAGGGAATAAGCGGTAGAAATGGATGGATGGAACAATGAATATTTCCATTCATGGGTTAGTTTATGGGCCAAACAATATTGGGATATGATTTCTATATCCACATCCCCCAGCCCTACACTTGTGTTAGCGACAGGGCTGGCCCAGCTTTGGGATGTTCTCTGTGTTTAGTTGAATGTTACAGTAGGCCTTGTGATGGCATTGTTTTCATATGTATGAGTGCACGTGTGTACCTTGTTTGAGGGTTAATAATGACATTTTGATATTTAAGACATTTTATACTGCTACAAAAAAATGTCTGTGCTACAAAAAGAAATCTGTGCTATTATTTTTTTTTTTTTCATTTCGTAGTGCCGGTGCTCCTAGTGAAAATGCTAAGTCATTATTCACTAAAATATGGTTAGAAATCAAATTGAGGAGAGATTAACTGATTTATGTAGGATTATCATTAGTGGATAATACGAATGATAAGAATTTTTAATGATTAATGGTACATTATTACTGCCTGTCCTGTGGGTTAAACTTCCCGGTTTTGAAAAACGAGTCAAATTTGTGTTTCTAACTTTAATCAGGGGTCATTGAATGCACCACAGTTGTGTTATGAGATGCAAACGTGCGAAATAACTTTGTCCTATGCTGCCACAGCTAGATTTATTATACATTTACCTTTCTTCTTTCACATCTTCCTTGTTCTAAAATGTTGGTGTTGTGTGTGAATGGTTACAGATGAGCTTTGATGACATGATGACGTCTGTGTTCGAACTAAGCTTTTCTGAACAAACTATTTTACATTTTTGATAGAAAGTGCAGGTCGTCGAAGACATTCTTAATTTGATTCAAGCAACCTTACTATTGAACTATCACAGGGAAATATGGTTTTCGTAACATTATGAAGTTGTTTTTTAATTCAATAACGGCAAAACATGTTTAAACCTTACGAAAGCACAGGGGCCCCGGTACGATATTCCCACCCAGCCCTCCACTTTGCCACCGCAGTTTGTACTTGTTCGGATAGAAAACACTGTCCAAACACACAACCAATGCAAATCCTTCATCATATTTTGCCTCGTTCCTTTATTGTGACAAATGACCAAACAAGATCAAAAAGATAATTGTAGACAATTTAGTCTAATTATAGTGATGACAGTACTGGGGCGGCATGACCTGTCATAACTGTCATATTTCACTTGATTAAACAATGTATAATTACAACTTCTGTTTTTTAGTTTGACAGGAGTATCTACTTTTAAAGCATTCAGACACATAAATGAGTAAATATAAAAGTACCCTGTGCATAGAACTTAAAGTAATGCAACATATATGAGAATACCTTGTGGCTTTTCACACAAATATTTCACACTATGTACAAAGTGTGTCCTGAGGCTCCATTTTAGTGGAAGTTTTGCATAACTCTGAAAGTAGAACATGTAGTCCAGTACACAGTAGAGTCGGTGGTTCGAAACCAGACACTTCTTTCGTCACTGCTGTTCTGTTCTTGGTCAAGACACTTGGGGCATCACCGCTAGTATTGTGCACACAGTGATGCTTCACAGGCCAAGATGCTGACCTACATCCTGGATCTCGTCCATGCAGGGTGGCTGCCTCCTCTTCAATTAACCACAAAAAACTGCTAAACTTTAACAAAAAGGCTGAACTATCAACGCTAATAACATAAAGCTTTGTCTTTGTATGTATATATATAGTACAGGCCAAAAGTTTTGACACACCGTCTCCTCTTTCCTTGTGTTTTCCTTTTTTTCATGACTATTTACATTGTAGATTGTCACTGAAGGTATCAAAACTATCAATGAACACATGTGGGGTTATGTACTTAACAACAAATGGTGAAATAACGGAAAACATGTTTTATATTCTAGTTTCTTCAAAACAGCCACCCTTTGCTCTGATTACTGCTTTGCACACTCTTGGCATTCTCTCGATGAGCTTCAAGCACACTTGTGAAGTGAAAACCATTTCATGTGACTTCCTCTTGAAGCTCATCAGGAGAATTGCCAAAAGTGTGTGAATAAGTCATCAGAGCAAAGGGTGGCTATTTTGAAGAAACTAGAAAACAAAACATGTAGAGTGGAGTTATGCGCCAGTACATAATTCCACATGTACATGTGCATAATTCCACATGTGTTCATTCATACTTTTGATGCCTTTAGTGACAATTTTCAATGTAAATAGTCATGAAAATAAAGAAAACGCATTGGATGAGGATAAGGTGTGTCCAAACTTTTGACCTGTACTGTGTGTGTGCGTGTGCGTATGCTCGTACATGTGCGTGTGTGTGTGTGTGCGTGCGTGTGTGTGTGTTTGTGTGTTCATATATATATATATATATATATATATATAGCCCTGTAATGGTGGCGATTTGTCCAGGGTGTACCCCACCTACCGCCCGAATGCAGCTGAGATAGGCTCAGCGACCCCTCGCGACCTCAAAAGGGATAAGCAGTAGTAAATTGATGGATATATATGTATATATATATATATATATATATATATATATATATATATATATATATATATATATATATAAAATATGTATTTGAAGAACGGAGAAACCGGCGAAACAGGCTTGTAGGGATGGAATAGCCTCTGTGTTTTTTCCTGACCTAACGTGTGTGTGTGTGTATATGTATATATATATATATATATATATATATATATATATATATATATATATATATATATATATAAACAAATTGTTTAGCCTTTTTTTTTAGGGAGAATATATGAAAAGTTCAAAGTCTCCCCCCGACCCCCTTTGCATTCTTTTTAATATGAAGCACTTGGTGGGAAACATGCATGGGGAAATTTGAATGGGAAACCGGGGAGTAACGGTGCTATGCTGGAAAAAACCGGAAGTCAGATGAACCCACACCAAAGACACCAGATGAAAAAACAATGACTATAACACGAGTGCAGTGGTACCTCGGCTTAGGAGTTTGGGAGGTTCTGTGACAGAGCTTGTAACTCATCAATGTAGTGATATATTAGATGTACCATAATGTATTTATTTTAAAATCAGCGCACACTAGTAAGAAAATCCAGGAAACAACATACATACTGTACATGTTTTTCTTTTTTTTTTTATATATATTTTGTATTAGTTATTTTCCAAAAATAATACCAGCCAAAATATATAACAGAGGAAAAAAACACACACAAGAAAAAGAAAGTAAAACTAAACAAAACAATCCAACCCCTCCTTCCCCCCACTCACACACACATTCTACCCATCCATTGAGAAAAGCTTACATGAACTAGTGTCATGACTTGTGATCATGTTTTGTTTAGTTATGTTCTGTTTTGTTTAACACCCCTTTAGTTCCTGTTTGTGCACCTCCCTGTGCACCTCCCTGAGTTTGTTTTGGTGGCCATGGTTGCAAATTATGTTCACCTGTCTCTGATTAGTGGTCGAATGCTCACCTGCTACCCGAGCACTAATCAGAGGTATTATTTAAGCCTGACATTGCCGGTCAGTCGGCCTGGCGTCATTATTGTTTGTTTCATGCTCTGTTCTTGCCACAGTATTGCTTGTTTCATTCAATAACCTCTGTTATATTTTAATGCTATTCCTATTAAGTTTTGTATTTGTTTGTTCATGCCACAGTTACGTAGCTACTTTTGTTTCATGTCCGTAGTTCAGTCTAAGTGATAGTTTTGTTTCCTGCGTCAAGTTGTGCTTTCGCCTTGAGCGCTTTTTGTTTGTACCTTTTTTATTTAAAATTAAATCATGTTTATACCTGCACGCCATTTCCCGAGTAGTGCGTCTGCTTTCCTGGGAGAACGACACCCCCCCCCTCCGTCTTGACAACTATAGAATCCGAAATGAAAATAATTTAAAATAATGATCACAAAAACTAAATAAATATAAAAATAGGTAACAATAATAATAATAAAAACAAAAATTCATACATTAACCATCCAACCAAACCAGTCTATTGTCTTTTGCAGTCAAAATATTTCATCACTTTACATGTTTTTAAATGTGAAGTGAATTGTGAAGTGAATTATATTTATATAGCGCTTTTCTCTAGTACTTCAAAGCAATTTTACATAGTGAAACACATTATCTAAGTTACATTTAAACCAGTGAGGGTTGCACTGGGAGCAGGTGGGTAAAGTGTCTTGCTCAAGGACACAACGGCAGTGACTAGGATGGCAGAAGTGGGAATCGAACCCGGAAGTTGCTGGCACGGCCACTCTACCAACCGAGCTATACAGCCCCAAACGAGATAGATGGATACGTTAGATAGATAGATAGCTAGATAGTACTTTATTGATTCCTATAAATGCTCTGTGCGTGTTTATAAGGGAGTGACTGACTTAATCTTTTATCTTAATGGCGCTATTTGCAACATTCACACAGAAGCCAGGAGGGCGCCAACTTTCCAATGTAATCACTATAATTGTTAGTTGTACTCTGTTTTTAATATAATATGTATTTTCTGAAAAAAGTTGTTCTTTTTAGAGTTGCGTAGTAAAAATGTGTAGTTTTCGGAGGCCATCCATCCATCCATCTATCTTCTTACGCTTATCCGATGTGGGGTCGCGGGGGCAGCAGCCTAAGCAGAGAAGTCGAGACTTCCCTCTCCCCAGCCACGTCGTGCAGCTCCTCCCACCAAATCATATCTATGGGAAACTTTGATTTGTGATTCAAATGTTTTCAATTAAGAGATTCTCCACTGAACTAATTAAGCTTGTAAGTTGAGCTACTACTGTAATGCAGTTTACAGTTATTTCAGTAGTACTTCCATCACCCTACACAGCCTCAAGTGTAGTTACACACTGCAAACTCAAGCCACAATAATGCTAATCATGCTATTAAAATTAATAATCTTCTGACAGTGTCAATCAAACCATTATCTTGCTACTTCATTAAACTGCAAGTGGTCTTAATGTCACCTGTGCTGTCTGCAAGCAGTTTCCCTTCGCCGATGAAAGAGTCAAAATAACGCTTCAAACCAGCCGCCTGTATTAGATTATGTACTTTGTTTGAATGTGATACCGTCAGAGAAGAGCACTTGCTCAAACGGGCGACATCTAACACAAAAATATCTTCACAAATCTCGGCCTTTGTTCCAAATCAGGGGAATTCTTCTCCGTGCATTAACACCATAATTAGCAAAAGCTGTCCCAGTTACATAAGATGGCTGTTTTTGTCTTTTGAAATTGGATTAGCGAAGGAGAATCCATTTGTTTTCAAAGAAGGGTGCGTGCGTGCGTGTGCGTGTGCGTGTGCGTGTGCGCTTGTGTGTGTGTGTGTATGTGTGTGTGTGTGTGTGTGTGTGTGTGTGTGTGTGTGTGTGTGTGTGTGTGTGTGTACGCGCGCGCCTTGGCCTTTCTTCGCGCTGCATCTAACTTCGAGTCTGTCCCCCCGATGAGCTCCCGCACAGCCGTTATACACCCCAATGAACGTGATTAGCATGGCAGACTGTAAATATGCAAATGAGCCAAAAGATGTAGAGGGGAATAAGCGTGGCGTGATATCAGTCGTGCACCCACACTCTTCTCTGCTGTTTGAAAGCCATGATGGGGTTTATTCGGATGGAGTCTCAGTGGAAACTATAATTATTTATTTTTTTCTTTCATAAAAGAGATTCAAGCATGTAATTGGAGTTCTGAATGGGACGAGATGCTTTCACCTCCAGTCTCTGCTGCCTGTTGTCAACTGCCAGACACTCACTTCAAAAAAAGCCACAACCTCCCATTGAGCCGTTTTTCTGTAAGCCACATTCTGATAGCACGGTTTGGTCCACTTAGCATGTTTTAGCTATTCTACGAGCCGTTGGTAGGCTATCCAAAAGAATTAACACACCATAAATCAAAGATATAATTTTTGGGTCTAATTTAACGTCAACATTATTGATGTAATTCAGCAGTCCACATAAAATGATAGTAAAAGCAAGCAGACTGATGCAATGATGCAAAATGTATCGTCTTTTTTGGGGTGCTCATGGTGCGTTCCATTTGTATTGGAAAGTCGGACTTTCCAAGCTCCTGATCGGAATTTCAACTAGAACGCCCCTCTAAGTCGGATTTCCTACTCGGAAAGTCGAAGAATTCTCACTACCCAAAGATGGCTGCTTTTAATGTAACCAATAATATCAGCTTTTCTAATATCCATTATTACCACTTTTAATTAGTTGTTGTCACATTAAATCAGCCAATAACGATGAATATTTGGATCAGTGACGTGCTGTCAGGGGAGGCAAGTGAGGCAGTGCCTCACCTGCCACCAGGTGGCTCAACCATGAGATGTTCCAAAACGAAGTAATAAAATAAAATAAGTTTTAATATTTCTCTTTTGGTTTATGCTTTCTATGTGATTTTGATAATTTTCATGGTCAAAATCGCGGAAATTCCATGTTTCCTGATCAAAACTATACAGCAGATGAGAAGTGAGGCAGACACAGGCGGTGCCTCCATGGCTACACACAGTGTGTATTGGGCGTGCGCGCGAGGGGGCGCATGCTTGTTGCCACATGGAAAAGGCAGATCATGAGGCAGCAAGTACCTCTGCCTCAAGGTAGTGCCACATTGTCAACTTGCAGTTCAATACCTCAGCAGTACTCTGACTCACCACACTGGGAGAAGTGGGTGCGCTCAAACTAGCAGACACAGATCTCTCTAGCGGAAACCAGCATTTTTTTCTTCTCTATTTTTATAACTGTATTTATAACAAACATGGCATGTTTATTAGATTAAGCCAGTATTTGTGGGTGGTTTTTTTCAGATGGAAAAATATTGTTTAATTTCTTCGAATGAAATTGAATTAAATGAATGTGTCTGTCAATATGGAGGATTATATACTGTATCCGAGGTTAAATACTTCTCTAAACTGGACTTTAAGACAAAATAAATGCGATCATACAAAGTACGTTTTCACGGAGGATAGCTATTACTGCTTCAGATACAAATACAGAAAGGTAATATACACACACAATACTTGATTTATTTTGTTAAAAGCAAATGGGACCAGAAAGTGTTTAATAACAATTTAATCAAATTGTTTTTGTACCCATTTATCATATCATAATATTATAACGTTTTTATGTAAGCGAATAACTTCCTTTTTTTTTCCTGTAACTCTAATGTGTAACCTAAATCAACAATGACTAGAGCTGCGCATATGAATTTAAGTAAAAAAAGAAGAAAAAAAGTATGTATGCCTCACCGTGTGTTTAGTTCACGGCACGTCACTGAGTTGGATGTTTATATATGGTAACACAGTAGCGGGCCGTGCATTTCCCACCTAGGCCTTCAGTTATGTCCGATTCAATGACTACCTCTCAAAATACCATCATTGATGTCACCACATGACCATTGCTGGAGAAACACCATGCAGAAACACATGTACACACCACTAGGTGCTGTACAAAACGGGTTATTCTGTGGCGCATTTAAAAATCAATCAACCGGCATCAGCAATTAAAACATAAATTATGTGGTGCTGTCTCAGCTAAAATGGAAAAAAGCATTTGAAATGTGAAAAAATTAAGAAATAAAATCTCACATCGCCAGGACAGCGGAGCTGGCGTCCGGGGTGAGCTGACATATTCTCACAAGATGTAGTTTCTCTTCAAATATCCTTCTTGAAAATGGCCTTCCAAATATATATGTTGTCTTGTCTAATCATAAAAGATGCAAACGAGGGGTGATGGCTGAGTTCTTAAAGTTTACTCCACAGCGTGCTCATCAATAACATCCAGCTGCCGGCATGTCTACATTCAACAACCCAAAACGGGGTTACGGCGCATGTTCTTCAGTACTGTGGCATTCTGGGTAATGGAGTTTTTATGTTACCTGGCTCAAAACATCACTATAGATCTGCCTTACGCGATTTAGAAGGCCTTACTGACAACAACAAGTGATCTGATTGGCTATCACAACTGTCTATCAACTGTATGTGCCCATTCACTTACAGTGCACAGACGCCAGCATTGCTAAGTCTGGAGGCTTTTGGCAGATTTGGTACAGCATGGCAACATAAGCTAGCTAAATTCTGATTGGATAAAAACTCTATAAACTAAAAACAACAGCACTGGAAGGAGCGTAATATGACATGAAGAGAATATGAATATTTTTAGATATTTAGGGAAAGAGAATAAAAAATTACTTTTATCTTTAATTATGATCATGATTATTGGTTATGTTAGGCCAGCAGAGAAGGCTTTGCTGGCCCTGATGGCACACCATTGTGGTAACGATACTATAGTGCAGTGGTTCTCAAACTTGTTTAACCAAGTACCACCTCAGAAATGATTTGGCTCTCCAAGTACAGTACCACCATGATGACCAACAATAGAATACAGTGGCGTAGTAGACGTAAGTATTTATTGAAAACGAGAGGTTTTATTTGACAAGTATATTTACTATTTTTGGTCCCTGTAACATTACACACAGTTCGAACAGTAACACTGTGTTTGAATATAGAAATATATAACACTGTACTTAAATTTAATGAATTAAATCAAAATAATTCCACATAGAAGGTAAATAAACATTGTACTAAAATAAATATTAAATATATATATATATATATATATATATATATATATGTATATATAGAGCACAGAGTGGGTGGGTACAAGCAGGCGTAGGGTGTGGTGATTGGCTCATGTGTTACCTAGGAGGTGTTTCCGCCTGTGGCGGCATGTTGAAATGATTTCACTGCGCTTGTTGAGGGATGATAGCTCTGGATGATATATAATAAACAGTTTCTCTTTTAAGCATAAGTTGCATCTTTTATTACCACTGTTGTAAGGTGTGCTGGATGCAAGAATTTGCCATGTTATTGAATATTCAACATTATTGTCTTTGAGGTTCCAAATGTGTTTGCTGAGTTCGGTAGAATTCTGCAAAGTCTGGTTTCTAAAGGAGGCGTTGTGGTTATTCCATCTTGTTTTGAACGCTCCTTCGGTTAATCCTACGTACGTGTCGGATGTGTTAATGTCCTTGCGTATTACCTTTGCTTGGTAAACGACTGATGTCTGTAAGCACCTTCCGTTGAGAGGGCAATCAGGTTTCTTGCGACAGTTACATTCATTATTGGTTTCAGAGTCGTTTAGTCTGGGGGTAGGCAGTCCTTTTGCAATTGCTTTGTTGTGGTTTGAAATGATTTGTTGCATGTTATTCATACAGCTGTAGCTCAATTTAATGTTGTTCTTGTTGAATATTTTTCTTAGGGTGTTGCCTTTGGGGAAGTGTTTGTCGATCAGAGTGAGGAACTTGCGGCCGATGTTGGTTGAGACGTCTTTGCTGAATGGCGGATTGTACCAGATGATGTTGTTTCGTTTTCTGCTCTTTTTTGGTTGGTTTCCTGGAGTGGGTTCATAGGTGAGGGTGAAGTTGTATCCGCTTTCATCAAGTGCTTTCTGGTACGGGGGGGTTGCTTGGTCGAATTCAGCTTTGCTGGATGACAGCATCGATAGCCTTTTATTAATTCCGGTAGGTATTCTTTTCGTGGTGGTGGGTGGGTGGTTGCTGTCATGGTGCACGTATTGGAGTGTTGTGTTGGGTTTCGTGAATGGTTGGTAGCTGTTATTTCTCAGGTTGAAAGTGACGTCGAGGAAGTTGACGGTTTGCTTGTTGGCTTCAATCGTGATCCGTAGGCCGTTTTCTTTGAAGATTTGGCATATGCGCTTCTTGGTGTTCTCGCTGCTCCTTGGCGAGGCGCGGCACACTGCCAGTCCATCATCACGGTAAATACCAAGGTTCAGGTTGAGGCTAGCAAGCTGGGAAAGGAGGAAACTCCCAACGAGTTCGCACGTTTCTGCTCCGTCAAAACTCCCCATAGTAACGTCAAATGTTGAATTGTTCTTTTTTTGCCATGGTGTACTGTTGTGGATGAGTATGGAGTTCTTTGCGTGGATGATGATGTTTCTTTCGTTGCCTGTGATTGAGTCGTAGTCCGAGGCGAAGTTTAGTGCTTGGGTCAGTAGGTCTTGCGTGATGGAAGGGTAAAATTCTTCGATGTCGAAGGAGATAAAGTTGTGTTGTTGTTTGTCTTGGATTTTGTTGAACCATTTGATTACTGCTGCTGTATTTCTCCATTGGTTGAGTGGCGTTTTGTCCTTGATTTTTGCGTTGATTCTGTCCAGGATTATTTTGCTGATTTTTCCTATTTCGGATTTAGTTGGGTTTATTAGTCGGCATGTTGGGTTATTTGCGAAGTTGGGTTTGTGGTCCTTCAGTGTGATGAAGGCTTCTTTGTTGGCTGTGGCGTCCACCCTGTCCTCAATGTCCAGTTCGGTTGCGATCCGCTTGTTTTCCAGGTGGATGTTCTGTAAAGTGTTGGGTTGCGCTTTTTTGTATGATTTGGTGATGCTTTTGTCCAGTAAAGAGTTATGTTCTGGTGTGTCCATTCTGTAGAAGTTTGTGGTTTTATCGGCGGCTATGATGAGGTTGCTTACTTTCTTGATGCGCTCCGTGTCATTTTTCAGCTTGGTGAGGAATGGGTTGCGGGCTGGCTTAAATTTGACTGATTGTATCATTTTGAGCATGTCGTTCTCAAAGTCCTTTAATTCCTTGACTGTGGGTGGGTTCTTGGTAGATTTGAATCCGTAAGTTTCCTTTTGCGTTCCTTTTGTTTCAGGGTGGAGGAAAAAGTGTGCTTTCCACCGCATCCTTCTTAGGAAGTGTTCCGTCTTTTCTATGAGTCTTTGCTTGTAGTCCTTCTGCGCGGGTATGGGAATGTTCTTCGTGGAGTAGTCGATGCTGAACTTTTCCATTTCGGATCGTCGTACAGTGCTCAACAAATGTCAATTTGGAGCGGAATATGTCTTGATTGGATTATCCGGAGAATAGTGCTCGATACCGTGGTAGAGCGCAATATGTAGGTGTGGGAAAAAATCACAAGACTACTTCATCTCTACAGAGCTGTTTCTTGAGGGGTTCCCTCAATCATCAGGAGATTTTAATGGAAGCATTCACATACAATGGTTTATATAGAGCACAGAGTGGGTGGGTACAAGCAGGCGTAGGGTGTGGTGATTGGCTCATGTGTTACCTAGGAGGTGTTTCCGCCTGTGGCGGCATGTTGAAATGATTTCACTGCGCTTGTTGAGGGATGATAGCTCTGGATGATATATAATAAACAGTTTCTCTTTTAAGCATAAGTTGCATCTTTTATTACCACTGTTGTAAGCTGTGCTGGATGCAAGAATTTGCCATGCTATTGAATATTCAACATTATTGTCTTTGAGGTTCCAAATGTGTTTGCTGAGTTCGGTAGAATTCTGCAAAGTCTGGTTTCTAAAGGAGGCGTTGTGGTTATTCCATCTTGTTTTGAACGCTCCTTCGGTTAATCCTACGTACGTGTCGGATGTGTTAATGTCCTTGCATATTACCTTTGCTTGGTAAACGACTGATGTCTGTAAGCACCTTCCGTTGAGAGGGCAATCAGGTTTCTTGCGACAGTTATATTCATTATTGGTTTCAGAGTCGTTTAGTCTGGGGGTAGGCAGTCCTTTTGCAATTGCTTTGTTGTGGTTTGAAATGATTTGTTGCATGTTATTCATACAGCTGTAGCTCAATTTAATGTTGTTCTTGTTGAATATTTTTCTTAGGGTGTTGCCTTTGGGGAAGTGTTTGTCGATCAGAGTGAGGAACTTGCGGCCGATGTTGGTTGAGACGTCTTTGCTGAATGGCGGATTGTACCAGATGATGTTGTTTCGTTTTCTGCTCTTTTTTGG
This sequence comes from Nerophis ophidion, assembly GCF_033978795.1. Classification (NCBI taxonomy): domain Eukaryota; kingdom Metazoa; phylum Chordata; class Actinopteri; order Syngnathiformes; family Syngnathidae; genus Nerophis; species Nerophis ophidion. The sequence continues at coordinate 56,087,914 of NC_084613.1, forward strand.
TTGGTTTCCTGGAGTGGGTTCATAGGTGAGGGTGAAGTTGTATCCGCTTTCATCAAGTGCTTTCTGGTACGCAACGCAAAAATCAAGGACAAAACACCACTCAACCAATGGAGAAATACAGCAGCAGTAATCAAATGGTTCAACAAAATTCAAGACAAACAACAACACAACTTTATCTCCTTCGACATCGAAGAATTTTACCCTTCCATCACGCAAGACCTACTGACCCAAGCACTAAACTTCGCCTCGGACTACGACTCAATCACAGGCAACGAAAGAAACATCATCATCCACGCAAAGAACTCCATACTCATCCACAACAGTACACCATGGCAAAAAAAGAACAATTCAACATTTGACGTTACTATGGGGAGTTTTGACGGAGCAGAAACGTGCGAACTCGTTGGGAGTTTCCTCCTTTCCCAGCTTGCTAGCCTCAACCTGAACCTTGGTATTTACCGTGATGATGGACTGGCAGTGTGCCGCGCCTCGCCAAGGAGCAGCGAGAACACCAAGAAGCGCATATGCCAAATCTTCAAAGAAAACGGCCTACGGATCACGATTGAAGCCAACAAGCAAACCGTCAACTTCCTCGACGTCACTTTCAACCTGAGAAATAACAGCTACCAACCATTCACGAAACCCAACACAACACTCCAATACGTGCACCATGACAGCAACCACCCACCCACCACCACGAAAAGAATACCTACCGGAATTAATAAAAGGCTATCGATGCTGTCATCCAGCAAAGCTGAATTCGACCAAGCAACCCCCCCGTACCAGAAAGCACTTGATGAAAGCGGATACAACTTCACCCTCACCTATGAACCCACTCCAGGAAACCAACCAAAAAAGAGCAGAAAACGAAACAACATCATCTGGTACAATCCGCCATTCAGCAAAGACGTCTCAACCAACATCGGCCGCAAGTTCCTCACTCTGATCGACAAACACTTCCCCAAAGGCAACACCCTAAGAAAAATATTCAACAAGAACAACATTAAATTGAGCTACAGCTGTATGAATAACATGCAACAAATCATTTCAAACCACAACAAAGCAATTGCAAAAGGACTGCCTACCCCCAGACTAAACGACTCTGAAACCAATAATGAATGTAACAGTCGCAAGAAACCTGATTGCCCTCTCAACGGAAGGTGCTTACAGACATCAGTCGTTTACCAAGCAAAGGTAATACGCAAGGACATTAACACATCCGACACGTACGTAGGATTAACCGAAGGAGCGTTCAAAACAAGATGGAATAATCACAACGCCTCCTTTAGAAACCAGACTTTGCAGAATTCTACCGAACTCAGCAAACACATTTGGAACCTCAAAGACAATAATGTTGAATATTCAATAACATGGCAAATTCTTGCATCCAGCACACCTTACAACAGTGGTAATAAAAGATGCAACTTATGCTTAAAAGAGAAACTGTTTATTATATATCATCCAGAGCTATCATCCCTCAACAAGCGCAGTGAAATCATTTCAACATGCCGCCACAGGCGGAAACACCTCCTAGGTAACACATGAGCCAATCACCACACCCTACGCCTGCTTGTACCCACCCACTCTGTGCTCTATATAAACCATTGTATGTGAATGCTTCCATTAAAATCTCCTGATGATTGAGGGAACCCCTCAAGAAACAGCTCTGTAGAGATGAAGTAGTCTTGTGATTTTTTCCCACACCTACATATTGCGCTCTACCACGGTATCGAGCACTATTCTCCGGATAATCCAATCAAGACATATATATATATATATATATCTTTATTTCTTTATCTATTTTTTTTTTTTTTATGACTGTTACGAGCAACTTTCTCTGCCAATGTTTGTCTTTATTTACATGTGTTCTGCGCGTCGATTGGCTTGGAAGCTGGGAAAGAACGGACGTGAGCGGTGGATGTGGAGAACTTTCGGGTCCCTCGCGTGTCGAGTGATAGAATGAACGGAGTAAGACGGCTATGTTTGTGTCCTAATTGTTTATTTCGGCATACAGTTCTCATTTTGAAACAACTTCCACTGAAGGCTGATAAACCTTTGATAACAGCTCGAGTCACATTATTACAATATTGATTCTTTGGCATATCACTAGATAGAGCCCGTGTACCGCTAGTACACCGCTGTAGTGTAAACTATATTTTTGCAAGTGGTATATACGTTTTTTATATATATATATATATATATATATATATATATATATATATATATATATATATATATATATATATATATATATATATACTAATAATAGTGCCTGTGTTTCTTCTGCATACACCATGTTCAAAGTTTGCAGAAAGATTACATATTTCCCCATAGGTTGTTAATATTCATAAAAGACAAGCGCAAAAATAGATTTCAGGGGTGTGGCCTTCTTAGTTTACGACTAACAACCGGAACGCTCACAACTCGGCCATGACGTCATTCCCAGCTCTGACTTCTACTTTCGTTAAATGGAACACATCATTAAAACCTCTTAAGGCCCAAGCTGTTTGTTTACATATTTTTTTATTTCTCTTTGCTATTTGGGCTTATTGGATCCTAATTAGAATAAAAACACATTTTGATATGGTGTACTTAGTCCATAAGTACACTAACGTGTACTTCATGTGTAGTGACATGCTAACTTTTTATTTTTACCGTTTTTTTTCTAAATTCCATTGTATGTTATACTCTTCTGACACCACCAGATAGCAGTATAAGTGTCCATATGTCGGCATAAGACCCCAATTCAATAGTGTACACAATTTTAGAAATAAGAGCTAATAGGCCCTGTACACGCATGTGGCCACTAAGGCCTTTAGGGGTCACATGATAACGGTCTGGGCTTTTGTACAAATTTGACCATTCTTTCTTCCATTGAAATCTCTCAGCTCTAAAATATGACGTTATAAAAGTTGACCTAAAATTAATTTTGAAATCAAAGTTGTATAATAATGTTGTTTGAATGAAATTACAACTCTGCAACACTACCTACACCTCCTTGAAAAAGGGCAAAATGGTTCATACCTCCACTTTACTGTCTGGATGTTCTCATTCATCCAAGTTGTTCTATTCTCAGGTCATTCAATCGATCGATCCACTTTATTGTTTACTCAACACAGACGTCATAATGTCGTCAAGGCTCACCTTTTATGCATTTACACAGCGCCGACATTTGGAAACCGGCATGAGGTGTCAGAAGAAGAAATTCAAGGTGTACGTGAAACATGATGATGAATATGGTAAATGGTAAATGGGTTATACTAGTATAGCGCTTTTCTACCTTCAAGGTACTCAAAGCGCTTTGACACTATTTCCACGTACACCCATGCACATACATTCACACACTGATGGCGGGAGATGCCATGCAAGGCGCTAAACAGGACCCATCAGGAGCAAGGGTGAAGTGTCTTGGTCAAAGACACAACGAACGGGACGAGGTTGGTAGAAAGTTGGGAACGAACCAGGAACCCTAAGGTTGCTGGCACGGCCACTCTCCCAACCGTGTCACGTTGTTCTCGATGTATTTATATATTACATAATATATCATATATTACATATATTAGATAAAACCACGTTATGTTTAAGTTTTACTTTTGCATCTCATCGCCCATAACTGTAGTGTGTTCAAGTAACCTTTGTTATAGTTTAAAACAAGTGTCATTAGTTAGGTTTAGGGTGAGGTGGGGATCCTTCAGGAGTCTAATGATAATAATAATAAATATTTGTATTAGAAAGGTCCGAAAATATCGGATATTATCAACCGATAAATGCTTTAAAATGTAATATCGGAAAGTATCGGTTTCAAAGTTATTGGTATCGGTTTCAAAAAGTACAGAGCGCCAAATCTTAAAGGCACTGCCTTTGCGTGCCGGCCCAGTCACATGATATATGCGGCTTTTACACACAAAGTGAATGCAACACATACTTGATCAACAGCCATACATGTCACACTGAGGGTGGCCGGATAAACAACTTTAACACTGTTACAAATATGGGCCACATTGTAAACCCACACGAAACAAGAATGACAAACGCATTTCAGGAGAACACAACAGAACAAATATCCAGAACCCCTTGCAGCACTCTTACGGGACGCTACAATATACACCCCTGCTACCACCAAACACAATCCCCCCCACCTCAACCACCCCCCTATTTCCAAATTTTGGAGGTCTCAAGGTTGGCAAGTATGCTCTAGTACAGTGGTCCCCAACCACCAGGCCGCAGAAGAATGTTTTATTAAATGTTTTTATTTATGTATTTAATTTAATTTTTTTATTAAATCAACATAAAAAAAAACAAGATACACTTACAATCAGTGCACCAATCCAAAAAACCTCCCTTTTTCATGACAAAAACCTCCCATTTTCATGACAAATTATCAAGCGTTGACTGTTCCACAGCTACAAAAAGGTTGGGAACTACTGCTCTAGTATACTCTGGACCAGTGGTTCTTAACCTGAGTTCGATCGAACCCTAGTGGTTCGGTGAGTCACCCTCAGGGGTTCGGCGGGGCCAGTCAAGAGACACCCGACTCATCCATACTTGCCAACCTTGAGACCTCCAAATTCGGGAGATGGGGGTAGTGGGGGTTGAGGTGGAGGGAGGCGGGCGTGGTTGAGGTGGGCGGGGTTTGGTGGTAGCGGGGGTGTATATTGTAGGTCCCAGAAGAGTTAGTGCTGCAAGAGTTTCTGGGTATTTGTTATGTTATGTTACGGTGTGGATGTTCTCCCCAAATGTGTTCGTCATTCTTGTTTGGTGTGGGTTCACCGTGTGGTGCATAATTGTAACATTGTTAAAGTTGTTTATATGGCCACCCTCAGTGTGACCTGTATGGCTGTTGACCAAGTATGAATGGCATTCACTTGTGTGTGTGTGTGTAAAAGCCACAAAAAATGATGTGAATGCGCCGGCACGCAGTTTGTATGGAGGAAAATCAGATGTGACGACAGGTTGTAGAGGACGCTAAAGGAGAATGGTTGCCCCAGGAGATTTTCGGGAGGGGCACTGGAATTCGGGATTCTCCTGCAAAAATTGGTAGGGTTGGCAAGTATTGACTCATCATGGAAATAAAAACTTCTCCATATCGGCGTATCATGGATACGGCAACAGCAGAAGTTACACTGATTTGCAGGTGTGTAATTGGTTGTGAGTTTGCGCACGGTTCATTTTGTACACCAGGAAAAAAAAACATATAACTTTGTCTTGAATTTGAAAAAAAAAATAAAAAAACTTTTTTCACAAAAGAAAAGTTCGGTGAATGTGCAAATTAAACTGGTGGGGTTCAGTGAAGTGAAGTGAGTGAAGTGAATTATATTTATATAGCGCTTTTCTCTAGTGACTCAAAGCGCTTTACATAGTGAAACCCAATATATCTAAGTTACATTTAAACCAGTGTGGGTGGCACCGGGAGCAGGTGGGTAAAGTGTCTTGCCCAAGGACACAACGGCAGTGACTAGGATGGCGGAAGCGGGAATCGAACCTCCAACCCTCAAGTTGCTGGCACGGCCGCTCTACCAACCGAGCTATACCGCCCCACAACCAGAACCTTCAACAAGGTTAAGAACCACTGCTCTGGACTGAAGCTGTGTGCCTTCATTGTTTTTGTAGCTGTTGTTTTCAGGCATATTGAAAAAATAATAATGATAACGCACTTTGTGTAAGTCAAAGTATATTATTTCCCATAGTTGTAATGGGTATCTGGATTTTCTCAGGGAGAGCATGTCCCAAATTCCAAGCTGTTTTGAGGCATGTTAAAAAAAAATAATGCACTTTGTGACTTCAATAATAAATATGGCAGCGCCATTTAGGCATTTTTTTCCATAACTTGAGTTGACTTATTTTGGAAAACCTTGTTACATTGTTAAATGCATCCAGCAAGGCATCACAACAAAATTAGGCTTTATAATGTGTTATGTCCACAACTGTATATATCAGTATCGGTTGATATCGGTAATTAAGAGTTGGACAATATCGGAAATCGGCAAAAAGGCCATTATCGGACATCTCTAATTTTTATCGAACAAAACAGGGCCCCAAACAAAATCTTATTCAAGGCAACACACAGCGTGCTAGTCACAAAGTCAGTGGACTGCAATTGAAGGAGAATATGTAACATGCAGCTTGTAAAACCTATCCATCCATCCATCCATCTTTTTCCGCTTATCCGAGGTCGGGTCGCGGGGGCAACAACCTAAGCAGGGAAACCCAGACTTCCCTTTCCCCAGCCACTTCGTCTAGCTCTTCCCGGGGGATCCCGAGGCGTTCCCAGGCCAGCCGGGAGACATAGTCTTCCCAACGTGTCCTGGGTCTTCCCCGTGGCCTCCTACTGGTTGGACGTGCCCTAAACACCTCCCTAGGGAGGCGTTCGGGTGGCATCCTGACCAGATGCCCGAACCACCTCATCTGGCTCCTCTCGATGTGAAGGAGCAGCGGCTTTACTTTGAGCTCCTCCCGGATGGCAGAGCTTCTCACCTTATCTCTAAGGGAGAGCCCCGCCACACGGCGGAGGAAACTCATTTCGGCCGCTTGTACCCGTGATCTTATCCTTTCGGTCATGACCCAAAGCTCATGACCATAGGTGAGGATGAGAACGTACATCGACCGGTAAATTGAGAGCTTTGCCTTCCGGCTCAGCTCCTTCTTCACCACAACGGATCGGTACAACGTCCGCATTACTGAAGACGCCGCACCGATCCGCTTGTCGATCTCACGATCCACTCTTCCCTCACTCGTAAACAAGACTCCTAGGAACTTGAACTCCTCCACTTGGGGCAGTGTCTCCTCCCCAACCCGGAGATGGCATTTCACCCTTTTCCGGGCGAGAACCATGGACTCGGACTTGGAGGTGCTGATTCTCATTCCGGTCGATTCACACTCGGCTGCAAACCGATCCAGTAAGAGCTGAAGATACCGGTCAGATGAAGCCATCAGGACCACATCATCTGCAAAAAACAGAGACCTAATCCTACGGTCACCAAACCGGAACCCCTCAACGCCTTGACTGCGCCTAGAAATTCTGTCTATTCTGCTTGTAAAACCAAGTTCTAATAATTGCAGCCTCCTCGCTTGTATTTTCTTGTCTGTGCGTTTGCTGTAGTCTGTGGAGGACATCACCCCCCACCCCTCACCCCGACTCACCCATTCGTCCACAAAATATACACGGTCGTCGTCCTCTGCTGCAGACCGGAGTGAGGCAGTCGCACAGCCGGGCTTTAATTGCCGGTGTCAAGACTGAAACATGGCCGAACAGGAAGTAATCAAGTTAATGAAACATTTTAATTATTCAACATAATTGTGGAATGTGATGAACGTGTAGGTGAATCCCTAGTCTGGTTGTTACACAAAGTGTCTCTGCCATCACACACACACGCACACGCACACACACACACTCTCTTTTTTCATTCTTTTTGTTTCAGCATGGAGAACACCTGCTTTCCCTCATCTCTATTATGCACACAACAGGCGAGATCGTCCTGAGCTATAATTACTCGCTCCTGTCTGCTGTGCGTCGCAGCTCAATGCCACCCACCTCCGCCAAGCCTGCATGCCCACTGGTCTGAGGCCCCCACCGGCAGGCCTCGCCACTGAAGGGCTTCCTGGTGTATCGATCCGAGCATAGAAGATTGAAGGTCCTTTCTCGCATTCTGCCGCACAATAGCTAATATGTATCACGCACATGCACACGCCGGCCCACAGCGCACAGCAGATCATTAAAGGCGAATAAAATAAACATTGTGAGCTGCTCATTAGAACCACTGAGACTCTTTCAACTGCGCCATTTGTTGTCTTCTTTTTCTGTGTGCCGGTCCTCTTATCCTTGCCTTCCCTTCCTTCCTGGTTTCCTTCTTTGCTATCTTCCTCTCTTTCCCGCTACCCCTCCCATCTCTGTCGTCTGTCTCCTGTGCTGCTTATTCCCTCTTCAGATGGTGCCGCTCATTTGCATACTTATCAAAGTGTTTGGACTATCCAACAGAAGCTGGAGGAAGGTGGGGTCGTTAATATGTTAATTAGCCTCCTCCATTTTCTCCTGTCGATTTTAAACGCTGGCTTACCACCCCGTTCTCCTCCACCCGCTTACTCGCTTTCCTTTGGCACAATCGAGCCGCCTCCAAACGCCATAATGCTTCTTGGCATATGGCAAAAAGAATTGCATTGTTTTCCAGTTACAGGTTCTCTAATTAGTGGTTCAAACGTTACAAGCTTAATTTGGGCTGCAGCTACTGAGTATTCTAGTAATCGAGTACCGCATTTTTCAGAGTATAAGTCGCTCCGGAGTATAAGTCGCACCTGCCGAAAATGCATAATAAAGAAGGGAAAAAACATATAAGTCGCACTGGAGTATAAGTCGCATTTTTTGGGGAAATTTATTTGATAAAACCCCACACCAAGAATAGACATTTTGAAAGGCAATTTAAAAAAAATAAAGAATAATGAACAGGCTGAAAAAGTGTACGTTATATGACGCATAAATAACCAACTGAGAACGTGCCTGGTATGTTAAAATAACATTTTATGGTAAGAGGGCTTAACGGTGGTAGAGGGGTTATTGCGTCTGCCTCACAATACGAAGGTCCTGAATAGTCAGGGTTCAATCCTGGGCTCGGGATCTTTCTTTGTGGAGTTTGCATGTTCTCCCCGTGACTGCGTGGGTTCCCTCAGGGTACTCCGGTTTCCTCCCACCTCCAAAGACATGCACCTGGGGATAGGTTGATTGGCAACACTAAATTGGCCCTAGTGTGTAAATGTGAGTGTGAATGTTGTCTGTCTATCTGTGTTGGCCCTGCGATGAGGAGGCGACTTGTCCAGGGTGTACACCGACTTCCGCCCGATTGTAGCTGAGATAGGCACCAGCACCCCCCGCAACCCCAAAGGGAATAAGCGGTAGGAAATGGATGGATTATGGTAAGAGTCATTCAAATAACTATAACATATAGAACGTGCTATACGTTTACCAAACAATCTGTCACTTCAAATCGCTAAATCCCATGAGATCTTATACGTCTAATCTCTTACGTGAAGGAGCTAAATAATATTATTTTATATTTTATAGTAATGTGTTAATAATTTCACACATAAGTCGCACCCCTGGCCAAACTATGAAAACAACTGCTACTTATAGTCCGTAAAATACGGTAATCTATCGTTCATTTAACTCAAATAATCATGAAATCAAGTTTGGTTCTTACAAACATCGTTATTGTTTTCCAGTACCAAAATACTTTATCAATCACCTTTTCAAACGTTATAATTAGGGCCGCAACCATCAATGGTTTTAGTAATCAAAAAAAATATAAAGTTGATCAGTTAATCGAGTAATTAGATGAAGACGAATTAGGTTCGTGCAAACGCCATTACTGTTTTTCAGTAATAAGTTATCTAATTAATCTCTTCTTCAAACGTTATTGATTTTTTTTTGTAATCAAGTATTTTATTGATTTTTTTGTTCGATGAATCTAGTAATCTGATAAAGAAAAGTTTTGTTTTTATGGTAAATGGGCTATATTGCGCTACCCGAAACAATACCCATAGTACTTAACATTATACATTATATTCACCCATTCACAGACACACACTCATGCCATGATAGGCGCTACCCACAACACATCAGGAGCAAGGTGGGCTAAGTCTTTCCCTAGGACACAATGGCCGTGGCTAGGATGGCGGAAACTGGATACGAACCATTGTTATAACCTTCAACTCTTGTTTGGGTTTTCTTGTGCACTTTCCTGCAGCACTATTTGGTTTGTACTACCTGTGTTTCCCCTAAAAAAACGCGCTTCAAATCTGCACATCGCCTGCCTTCATTGCATCCTGAGGGCCAGACCAACAACGTCAACAAAGAACGTAACAAAGCCAGTAGAAATGTGCAAACAAAACCGAGGCTCATGCAAAGATAATGTAACAATAACAACCCAATAATTATTTACAGCCGTATTCCATTGAATTATTCAATAATCCAATAGTGCAAAATATGTAAACAAAAGCAAAAGCTACTCATGGCTCATTTAAAAGGGACTTTTTACGCAAAACCAACTTTTCCTACCTTTTGGGTACCTGTTTTTGCGTATTTGGATCTGCATTAGTCACAAGAATGCTGTAATGATTGGGGAAATATTTATAAAACAGTCTTGCCTTCTTTCATACTTTCTCCAAACAAGCCGGAATTTGTTAAATTTTTCCCATCGGTGACGTCAGCGGATATGTCCATTAAAGATGCGCGGTTTGCGGTCTCATCCGCGGAGTCCGCGGATAAACCGCGGGTCGGGCGGGTGACATGACGAATAAATAGATTTTAAATATATTCGGACGGGTGGCGGTTGAACCATTCAGGAATATTTAATATACATAGTTAAGGGATCGGCAACCTTTATCACTCAAAGAGCCATTTTGACCCGTGTCTCAGAGTAAAGAAGACAATAGGAGCCGTAAAACGGTCTCACGAATATCTGCTGGTGACCACCAAGTTAATGGGAATAAGGGTGTGCTATGAAGCCAATGCCCTGAACGCCTTTGACGCCCTCTACAACATGTACAAACTGCTTGCCAGTCCAGCAACATGTTGTATGTAGCTTCCGCAGACACACGCACACGACTGCAAGGCATACTGGATGACACAGAGTACACTGAAGGTTGTGATATAAACAATTTTAACACTCTTACTAATATGCACCACACTGTGAAGCCACACCAAACAAGAATGACAAACACATTTCTGGAGAACATCCTCACAGTAACACAACATAAACACAACATAACAATTACCCAGAATCCTTTGTATCCATGACCCCCGTGCGTCGGTAAAGTGGGCGGGGTTGGGGACGCGGGGGTGTAAAATATAGTCAGGAAGAGTCTTTGATGCAAAGGATTCTTGGTAATTGTTATGTTGCGTTTATTGTTGTGTTACTGTGAGGATGTTTTTCCGAAATGTGTTTGTCATTCTTGTTTGGTGTGGCTTCACAGTATGGCGCATATTAGTAAGAGTGTTAAAATTGTTGATATCACAACCATCAGTGTACTCTGTGTCACCCAGTATGCCTTGCAGTCGTGTACATGTATCTGCGGAAGCTGCATACAACATGTTACTGGACTGGCAAGCAGATTGTACATGTTGTAGAAGGCGTCAAAGGCAATGGCTTCATAGCACGCCGTTATTCTCGTTAACTGAATGAGCACCAGCAAATATTCGCGAGAATAGTGGCGGCTCCCATTGTTATCTTTACTCTTTGAAACGGGTCAAAATAGTTATTAGAGTGGTAAAGATTGCCGACCCCTGATATATAACAACGGGCGGGTGGTGGGCGGTTGCGGTGTTGATAAAATGTTGGTTCGGGTGTATGGCGGGTGGATGACGACTTTAGTGATGCGGTTGCGGATGATACAATTGCCTATCCGCGCATCTCTAATGTCTATACATGGTAAAGTTTAACCCAAAGAGCTTTGCTCGAGTCCGCCATTGCCGTCCGATGTTGTAGTCATAGTCAATAAGTTCCTTCTTTTTATCTCCCCTCATTGGGGCAGACTGTCTCCTACATGCACGTGTCCTCCGCTGTTGCCATTTCTAATACAACGATGTGTATAAGTCTAACACATTTGTCAGTAGATGCAATATTGAAGCGTTAAAAACTTCAACATGGCTGACAGGTAGAAGACAAAGTTGAAATGGGGGCACATAAATAAGACCGCCCATACAAAGGCGCATCCTGCAGAGACTGTCAAAAATCAGCGAGAAGACAGTCTCTAAATAATAATATTTTAAACATTTTGACCAAAGAATCATCACTATATGTTATTGTTGAGCACAAGAAAGTGTTTAACATGTAAAAAAAAAAAATCATATGACCCTTTTAAATAGTTTTTCATTTGTATTTGTTTTCAAACAAATTACAATATTTTAAAATAACCATGTCAACAATGTAACATAATGAACAGCTGGGGGTGTAAAACATTGTCTACATTGAACTATCGATTTATATTACTTTGATTCAACTGCATCGATACGTGATTGGCAAGTTCAATTTTCGGAAGATACATGTCTTGTTTTATAAGGCAGTCAATCGACTTTATTGATACTAGAAAAAAGAAAACATTGGATTTAAAAAATGGCAAACTTGAAGTATAGCACTTTTAATGATAAGGCCGTTAAATGTTTTGTGTGTCTGTGGCGTTATCATCACACGTTATCAGATAGTCACGTAGTCAATGGAGGTATCAGCTGACCTTATTTCGCAGACGTACCAAGTGTCTGAGCTGGGTGGTTACAAACAGTGTAATGGACATAGTATATCAGTATTAGGGAAAAGTAAAAAAAAAAGTCATTTATGACTGAAAAAGTGGTCTTGACTTAATTTTCACCCTTTTCAACTTTACGCCTCAGCCACCTGGTCCGTCGGCAAAAGTGGTCCGCTGTCACTTCCTTTGTGTCTTTATGTTGTTGGAGTTTGGCTTAAAGTTGTTGATGTGGATATATGTTTCTGTTTTGTGGCATTCGCTTTTGTTGTGCCCTTTTCCTTCCATCATTTGTTAAAATAAGAGTAGTAGCAGGTCAAATCAGTGCTCATTTAACCAAATTTCTCTGGCAAACCTATTGTTAATTCAACATAAAGAGATATTGGTTGCATTTTATTTTTAATATTATTATATAATTTATATGGTGGGGAAAAACAACATCATACATAGCAGGTAGATCTACTGTTAAAATGTTGATTACTGTACTTTTTATTGAAAAGTTCCTTAATGTTGAAAATGAAGTTGTTAATTCAACCTAAAGTGTTGGTTGTACTTCATTTAATTAATATGTCAATCCATTGGCCATGAATTATTGTTTACGTGCTTGTTTGTATCCTTAATTCGGATTAATTCAGGACGGCGTGGCGCAGTGGAAGAGTGGCAGTTCGCTACCCGACGGTACCTGGTTCAATCCCCACCTAGTACCAACCTCGTCACGTCCGTTGTGTCCTGAGCAAGACACTTCACCCTTGCTCCTGATGGGTGCTGGTTAGCACCTTGTATGGCAGTTTCTTCCTCCATCAGTGTGTGAATGTGTGTGTGAATGGGTAAATGTGGAAGTAGTGTCAAAGCGCTTTGAGTACCTTGTAGGTAGAAAAGCGCTATACAAGTACAACCCATTTATTTATTATTTATTTAATTCATTTATACTTCATTCCCTTTTAAGAAATAACAGGCATATGGGAAACTTCGCCTGCATTTTCCAGTAATCACTATTTATTTCACAGTCACACTGGTTGATTGTTTTTGCTAAAAAAGTGACTGAATCACTTTTAACTCACTGAATCATTTCAAATCTTATTGTTCTAAATCAAGTAATATTATTCTTAAATCGTATCTGGAAACTCAAATCATTACACTCCGATGAACAACACAATAAAAACACGGGTATCTGCGGGGGGAAAATATGGAAGAGAGTTGAAAAACATTGACGCATATTGATCCAATGCTGATTCCACCTTTGGAATCTCTAATATCAAAATGTGGATCGATCCACCCACATCCTACTGTTTATCTGAAATTCCGCATATGAAAAAAAAAAGCACTTTCCATTATTTATAATCAAAGACTAACATGGTTGCATGTTGTCATTGTCACCATGACAACAGTACATTTCCCAGCATGTAAATCGTACACATGGTAAATTATCCAAGGGAATGGAACACCTTATTAATGCGGACTTATCTGCTCATTGAACAAGGGCTTGCAGGTCATTCAGGTGTCGCTTCTAACAAGGACTTGGTCGTCATTGCATTGCAGATTAGAGCATAAAAGCGATTTAGTGGGCGCCTTTCTGCAAGCAGCTGTCATTGATGGTAATTAGAAATGGCAAGCGAAGTTAAAAGCAAATGTTGACGCAAAGCATCTGGGGAAATCATGTCCTTGATCAAACTCTTTTTGCGTTTTTTTTTTTTTGGTTTGAAATGTTTTTTGCCGGCATAGCCTCCTGTCTGTTTTTACCAAAATGTTCCTGCGTATTCCTTCTTGTATTCTAGTTTTTTCTCACAGAACAAAAACATGTACAGCGTGAGCTTTAGATAGTATAGAAAACACATAATTGGATGGCTAGTCTTAGTTGAAGTAAAATCAGTGTTCCCTAACTGTCAATCTTGTTGTGTCATTTCAACTTTTGGTCTTATATTCCTCGTTTTTGGTTGTCTTCTTCAAGAAATTACAACCATTGTTCCAGTTCATGCCCACCTTGCGTCCACCTGCCTCCACATCGTGACTGTTTTGGACATGTTTGTATTCTACGGATGGGCCAAGCTCAACTACCCACACTTAATGAAGTGAGTGTAAAAAAGAAAAAAAAGATTAGAGTTAGACCGTTGCAAAATGGTTTCTTTTCCACCTAATGACATAAAATGACTTGGACGTATCCTCGCTCATCCATGCGGACTGGACACTGGCCGAGAGTGGAGTCTGCTGTCTTGGTTGCTTTGTTGGGTCTGCTCCTGTCTCTGGCCATGCTCCTTCCACCCCAGCAGACGATGGCGTGGAACACCGCAGAGGCCACCACAGTGTATATGTTTCTTTCACTTTTTAATCATAGCTGTATGTAGAAGTGTCTGGTTGTATCCGCTGCTTTAATGTCTTTAATGTCCTCTGTGTTCTTTGATGTTTGATGTTTCCCTCTTACACACATGTAAGAGGGATGTGTACTATGGCTATGAGTTGGTGTTGTTTTTTTCCCTTGGGCTCAGTCTGGACCCCCTCTCCAGGGCCCAGGCTTTGACCATTTTTTTTATTTTATTTTATCTTATTTTAATCTTCTATTTTTTTCTCCCATCCCCCCACTTGTTTACCTGTATCTCACCTTTTTTGTAAGGGGCGCTGGAAGCCGGCAAACCCGTCAGTGATCCTGTTCTGTCTCCCTGTAATGTTTAGTCTGATCTTGAATGGGATTGTGCTGAAAATTTAAATTTTCCTGAAGGAACTCTCCTGAAGAAATAAATAAAGTACTATCTAATCTAATCAAATCTAAAATGATCATAAAAATCCTTCACCATTGAACCCACGTTCCCTGCTCCACTGTGATTACATAATACTAATACAGTAGTACCTCAATGCAGTGTTTTTCAACCTTTTTTCCGGCAAGGCACATTTTTTTTCATAAAAAAAATCCAGAGGCACACCACTAGCAGAAAACGTTAAAAAATGAAACTCCACCAGGTCGTCGTGCCTTATTTTGAGTTTGTTTGTGATTTTTTGTGTGTATGAGTTTCATGTCTTCCTTTGAGCGCTATTCCCCGCACCTGCTTTGTGTTAGCAAGCAAGACTATTTAAATTGTTGCAATTCTTCTTTGTGTTGGTATCCTTCTTTGCTATCCTTCTTTTTGACTTTTACTAGTAGATTTCACAGTAAAGTACATATTCCGTACAATTGACCACCAAATGGTAACACCCGAATAAGTTTTTCAACTTGGAGTCCACATTAATCAATTCATGGTACAAATATATACTATCAGCATAATACAGTCAAATATATACTATCAGCATAATACAGTCATCACACAAGTTAATCATCAGAGTATATACATTGAATATTTACATTATAAGTCATGTACGGATGTACTTTGTGGACGCCGTCTCCGCTCCACACGCTGCAAGTTTTTGCTGTTGTCCAGCATTCTGTTTCTATTTCGTTTGTAGCCAGTTCAGTTTTACCTTTTCTTTTGCATAGCTATCCCTATGCTTCAATGCCTTTTCCTTTCCCTTTTGTTTATTTTCGGTTTAAGCGTTACATATCTTTTTACATTTTGCATATTGGGTTCACGACAAACCGTCATCCTCTCACCATACATATTCTGACTTTTACGAACTACCTGCTGTCCCCTACTGACTTGGAGTATTTCATGGTTACCCTGCCGAGCTCTTCACAGAACAGACTCTAAGGAACGGCACATTATTTGCAGATTATAATTATTGATTTTCAAAAAATGTTTTTTTGGACCAATTAAGTGATGTTGCATAATTTCCCACGGCACACCAGACTATCTCAAGGCACACTAGTGTGTCGCGGCACATCCATCCATCCATTTACTACCTCTTATTCCCTTGGAGGTGGCGTGGGGCGCTGGTGCCTATCTCAGCTACATTCGGGCGGAAGGGGGGTTACACCCTGGACAAGTCGCCACCTCATCTCAGGGCCAACACAGATACAGTGGTTGAAAAACAATGCCTCAACGTATGAGCTTAATTTGATATGTGACAGAGCTCTTAACTCAAAACAGTAGTATCTCTAACCAACGTTTCCTGTTACATTTCGGTGTTGATCATTGTTGGTCTGGACCGTACGATGCAGAAACCTCAAGCGTAGCTCCGGTAAAAAATGTGTACAGTAGCAGGGAAGTGCACAAAAAAGGTTCAATAGTGAGAAAAAGAATGGAAAAAGATGGCGGTAAAAAAGCGCAACATCCAGATGACAAGGTTGACATTAAAAGCATCCTGACTGGCAACTAAGCAATAGGTGCATCCTGATTGCTAATCAGGCACATTTGAGGGAATAGGTGCTCAGACAGGAGACATTTGTGGCCAAAAAAAAATAAGAGCCCTGGACAGATCAAAAACACAAAATACCAGACACCAATAATAATTGTCATGAAAGATCATGACAGTTTCCTATTGACATCGTCAATCAAATACCCTTCGCAGCTCTTACGGCGTTCACTGTGACATTTGCTATGCCAACTATTGGTGGTAGGGATGGGCACCGAATCCGGTACTTTTTTGGCACCGACCGAACTCCACCGGTCCTACTGGGCACCGATTCAGGTAAAGTCCAACTCTGCCTGGTTTCTGTACCTAGGCTGCATGTGACGTCTCGTCCAGTTGCAGACTCAGTCAGCTCTAACAATAGATGGCAGTGAAACTCCTGTTGGTTGTTAGTATTAGTTAAGTTAAAATGAGCAAAACACCGTGATTCAAAGATGCACGTCAAAAAAGTCACGGATGAGCTCGCTAGCTTAAATGCTAGCTTTAATGCTACAATGAAAACAGTAGTGAAGTATTTCCTTCAATCTAAAATTATATAAACACATTACTGTTTGAACAACTAAGATACTCAGTTGTGCACATTGAACCTTCAAGCTGTGCTGTAGTAGCACAGTCTGATTGATCGGAGAAATAGGAAACTGAGGTAGTTTCGCTGTGTTTTCAATGACCGCTATGAAGAGTAGGACAACCAAAGAGTAAAACGTCCAACAAAAATAATAATATATTTTTTTTATATATTGGTTTTCATTTTCATTTTTTTAACAATGTGTCTAATCATGTTAGCTATTTTAAAAAAGTATTAGGCTATCAGTGTGTACATTTTTAACAAATTTAACAAGATTGCGATTTTTATAATAGTACTAATTTTGTTCAAAATCGAATGCAACTGAGATAGTCTCCAGCACCCCCTGCGACCCCGATAGGGACAAGCAGTAGAAAATGGATAAATGTGATATAAAATGTCCAATCATTACATCCCTAACACTAACACTCAGCCTAATTGCCTCTAGATAATAATGCAATGTTCAATGCCAACAAAGACATTGACTCAGAAATGTAATATTAAAACGACATATAACAACTGGACAGAAGTTATAGTAATCAGCCAATTTTTGCTATATTTATTTCCAATAAAAAATTTAATTGTAATATTAAAAACAAAAATGTTATTTAATTAACTTACACACAAGTACCAAACATTGGTAAGGTTGAGTACCCGTATCAAGTCCTGTGACTTGGCACCGTATCGGTTCAAATGTGAAATGCGCTCATCCCTACCTGGCGAGATGCTTGTAACTACATTTTTTGCTTGCAACTTATACAATTAGCCAAGAGACAGCACTTGTCTCAAAACACTCGTAAGTTGAGGTCCGGCTGTACTGAGTTACTTGTTCCAAGCCGCCATAGCAGAGATACTGAGGCACTTCCATACAAGGCAGTGGAATCCATTGTTTTCAAATCTGGTGTTGTGCTTCACATTTCTGCACAGTATTCGAGGAGGGTTCGAGGAATGACAAAAATGAATGAAAGGCAAAGAGATTAAAAGAAAGCAAAGGTCAGCCAAGGCGAGTGTTCACCTCGTTCTTTGTTATAATTAAACCTGATCCAAGTAACCTAGCCACTGAATTCCTTTGCCAAACAAAGAGGGCATTCAGTTCAACCCACACAGGGCAGATTTCTTAATTACTCTCATTTAAACGCATCTTCCGAGCAGGGAAAAAGATTGACAGATTGTGTCCATGGTGTCAAGGGGACAGCCCCCCTACTGACTAAGGGAAAAATTACAGAACAGCAGGAACTAAATTACGTGTTTTCAAAGACCTCCAGCAAGAGCCTGGGAAGGGAGGCATGATGAATGAGAAAATGATGAGAACAGAGTGGCAGAGGGTGAGTCACATCGGAGCATGGAGACGATTAGAGGACACACACACACACACACCCTGGCTGCGGACCCCGCAAACATACATATTGACACACGCCTAGAAAATAGGTCTGGAGTACAATTAGAGTGCAAAGGGAGAGCGTCTTAAATGCCATCTCAACAGTTCGGGTGCTATCTACGGTAGTCCACCATTGTCTCACAAACACGCAATGCCCCTCCTCCCCCCCCCCCCCCCCCACACACACACACACAGACACACACTCACACAGTCATCTCAACTCACTCATGCTCTCAAAGCACTCAGACTGATATGAGAGCAGCACGCGACCGGCAGAGTGGCACAGGTTTCCTGATCTCAGGGTATGTGCAGCATGATAGCTCGGCAGCAGGAAGTGGGCAGGGTGAATGACAGCCGGTTGCTGTTTACAGTACATATTGTGAGGCATAAAGCCATGAGTGCTGAAGTGCATTATCTTCTGTGGTTGGCAACTGCAAAATGAAATCCTTTTTTGGCTCCGTATATATCAGTTTATACACTTTGAATACAATATAAAGCGCTATACAGTACTGTATATCAAACAAATATAACAAGGCGATCAACTTTCTATTTCAGCTCTAACCAGAAGGCCACCTACGCAGTAGCCTTGTGGTTAGAGCTGAAATTTTTAACAACTTGTGATAGCAGGGACCCTGGCATTCAAAGTTTTTCTCTCTGTAAAACACACACACATGCACGCACACACACACACACACACACGCACACACACACACACACACCGCAAAATGAGCTAACGTTACGGTAAAAGCTAATTAGCCTTCACCTCAAACCAGAACTGCGAGCGAGCTGAGCTGCGGCTTAAGTCTATAGAAGGTCAACGGGCTCATAGTGATGTTAGTAGTAGTTGACTGGGAAGTGCTTATTATCATTTGGGGAGAGTACCCTGCCTTATGCTCACCTGCTAAACACCTATCTGCTCGATGCTGAAGCATTTACTACATGTGCTCTGAATACGCACTGCTGATTGGCTGTTACCGCTATATATATAACCAATCAGATGGTTGTGTGGGTGGGACAATGCTGGGTGCTGAGACAAAGGCGGAAAAAGCAAAGCAGCATGTTATGACTTTAGCTTAGTAACTCGTTCGGTACAGCCCCATACCGAAACGGTTCAATACAAATACACGTACCGTTACACCCTTACATAGCAGAGATTGGATGGTTTAGGGAGGTCCTACTATTCGAATAATCAAATAGTCGACTATTGTAAGACACCCCTATAACTACACACAATCAAGAATTTAGACTTTCATAGTGGCTACAGAGATGCGGCTTGCCAACTTCTGTTCCATAATGTTGAGTGTTATGGTCTGTTTTGGGCTCAAACCCCAAGATGCGGAGACTCCAGATTTAGTGGAAGTAACAATATATTTAATATTGAAATACAAAGAAATGGTGCAACATGGAAGTGCACAGGAAATAAACCCAAGCAACGACCAAGAGGACACAGCTGGCATATATAGCATCCTAATTGGCAACGAGGAACACGTGTGTCCTCATTGCCAATTAGGGACAGGTGAGGAAACCAGCCCCAAGGCAGGAGAAATAGTGGCAAACAGGGAATGTAAACCAAACCAAGAGCGCTAAGCAGGAAAAAAAGGAAAATGCAGGAACATTTGTGTTCAAACTGTCATGTTGAGTTTATTTCATTTACCGTGTCTCCAGGGCTGTAGAGCGCTACAGTATTGAAGCCCACCACCAAATTTTAAAAGAAAAAAAAATCATTGCATTTATTACCTGCACAGGCTAATAAATGCAATAATAGTAATAGTAATGAGTAATGTTTAATATAAGCCGCATATATATACAAGTACAAAATATTTTGTAAATGTTTATTTACATATCTTGATTGTTTTCAAACGGTCCCTCTAACACAGCAGTAAAACAGATAATGTAACAAAAACAAAACAGAAGTGATCATCATGGACCCACTAGCTGCGGAAACTTTTTGATTGATTGATTGATACTTTTATTAGTAGATTGCACAGTTCAGTACATATTCCGTACAATTGCCCACTAAATGGTAACACCCGAATACGTTTTTCAACTTGTTTAAGTTGGGGTACACGTTAATCAATTCATGGTACCTAACTCTCCAATTAGCTAAACAGACTCAAAACCTCCGCGGTAACGTTTTGGTGAATTTACAAACTCAAACATTATAAAAAGAAAACCATTGAAAGTTTATAACACCAACAGACACACTTGTAATTGTGTTAGTATATTTGCTGATGCTAATGACTCTAGCTTGGTTACATTATAATAGCACATACTGATATACATGAAAACACGTATACAGACACCACATTTTGGACAGTTTAGTAAGTATGAATGTTTTTAGTTCATTTTGTAAAACTAAAGGTTGCTTGGAGTGATAAATGTAAAATCATATCAGCAAACACACTATGGATGGTTATTTTTTCGGTTCAAGGCACACAAAATAAATACATTTTAAACATACAGCGCCTGCAGTGAACAAACTCGTCTAAAACAGTGTTTTTCAGTGTACCGTGAGATACAGTCTGGTATGCCGTGGGAGATTATCTAATTTCACCTATTTGGGTTAAAAATATTTTTTTCAGCAAACCAGTAATTATAGTCTGCAAATAATGTGTTGTTGAGTGTCGGTGCTGTCTACAGCTAGGCAGAGTAACCGTGTAATACTCTTCCATATCAGTAGGTGGCAGCAGGTAGCTAATTGCTTTGTAAATGTCGATACAGCGGGAGCCA
Source organism: Nerophis ophidion (assembly GCF_033978795.1). NCBI lineage: Eukaryota > Metazoa > Chordata > Actinopteri > Syngnathiformes > Syngnathidae > Nerophis > Nerophis ophidion. Next base: position 56,109,087 of record NC_084613.1, read on the forward strand.
GTATGCAGGTAAAAAGGTATTTAATGCATAAACAAGAAATAAACAAAAGGTAAGTGCCCCTAAGAAAAGGCATTGAAGCTTAGGGAAGGCTATGCAGAACAAAACTAAAACTGAACTGGCTACAAAGTCAACAAAAAGAGAATGCTGGACAACAGCAAAGACTTATTGTGGAGCAGAGATGCCTAACGCAATGTACATCTGAACATGACATGACAATGTCACCAAGATGAAGTATAAAAACAAAGTAGATGCAGGATATATCGTTCAAAGCAATACATGAAACTACTACAGGAAAACACAGAGAAAAAGCCACCAAAATAGGAGCGCAAGACAAGAACTAAAAGACTACACACAGAAAAACAGCAAAAAAGTCCAAATAAGTCACGGTATGATGTGACAGGTGGTGACAGTACATCTACTTTGAGACAAGAGCTATAGTCATGCATGCTTGGTTATGGTTTAAAGTCATATCCAACAATTGTGACGACAACTTTTTACTGTCAACTGAGTTTCGTTTTTTAATGATTTCTGCTGGTGGTGTGCCTACGCATTTTTTCAACGCCAAAAATGTGCCCTGGCTCAAAAAAGGTTGAAAAACACTGGTCTAAAGATGGCGCCATAGCAAAATCAATAACACACATTTTCATTGACAGCGGCATGGCGCAGTGGGTAGAGCGGCCGTGCCAGAAACCTGAGGGTTGCAGGTTCGCTTCCCACCTATTGACATCCAAATCGCTGCCGTTGTGTCCTTGGGCAGGACATTTCACCCTTGCCCCCGGTGCCGCTCACACTGGTGAATGAATGATGAATGGATGATTAGAGGTAGTCGGAGGGGCCGTAGGCGCAAACTGGCAGCCAGGCTTCCGTCAGTCTACCCTAGGGCAGCTGTGGCTACTGATGTAGCTTACCACCACCAGGTGTGAATGAATGATGGGTTCCCACTTCACTGTGAGCGCTTTGAGTATCTAACAATAGAAACGCGCGATATAAATCTAATCCATTATTATTATTATTATTATTATCATTATTATTATTATTATTATTATTATCATTGTCTTTGTCGGTGTTACATGAAAACAATTTGTTGAATACAAAGCATTGTGGCCGTTAGTCAAGAAAAATCTATAAATTAACCGCACCACTTTATAAGCCGCAGGGCACACAGCGTTGGAAAAAAAAAAAGTAGCGGCTTATAGTCTGGAAAGTATGTTTTTTTACTTTTTAAATATGGACATTTGTCCACGTATGGATGATGAATTTGTTTCTGTTGTTGTAAGCATGCGCCCGCAATCCCCCCTCCCTTTGCTTTCTTCTCCTGCGAGTTTAACATCGTCAAAGGCTGCGCCATTAGTGGCGGCCACTGAATATGGATGTGAATGCTCCAACAGTGCGCGGCTGCCTGCTGCACCGCATGACTTATGGCTGTCTATAATGGTCAACGGAGTGTTTGCTGCACTGTAGGTTTACTTCTGTCAGGCAAAAGCATTGCCAGCCGGGCTTTAAGAGCCCTCCACTGGAGCAGAGTGGTCAGAACAGACTCTCCACCTGGAGGCAGGGAGGGTGGAGAGGAAAGCAAACAGCGCACAAAACACCTTCACACATGCTGGGACGTGTGCAGACACCAATGTAGACATGCGAGAGACACACACACACACATACAGTATTTCCCTCCAAAGCCCTCACATGCCCACAGCCTACTTAACATGTAGAACAGCATTCACAATGAAGTAGTTTTCACTCTATGTTGGACATTTCAGCAGAGAGAGAATCAAGCTGAAGCACACAGGACACCATGCTGGTTCACAACAGGTGTGAAGGTCGAAAAGCAAAATTGATCCAAAGCTCCAACTCATCAAGTTCAGCTTCTGTGTGCACATCCAGATGAACGTTGGAATCTTGCTGCAGCAGATCGGAATATCGCTGTTAACTTTTTTTCGCCTCTGCAGTGTTTGGGGTGACACAAGTTGTACTGTAGTTTGCATGAGATGCTGCCATAAATGAATCATCGGTAAATCTGTGAGGTGTGAATAATAGATTGGTGAAGGGGTAACAAAAAACAAAGGAGTGCTGGTATTATTTGTTAATAAGACACTCTGGAGCCTGGCTAACTAGATCTCATTACCGCAATACGCTCGGTACACGCATGCACACTCTCCACGTGTCAAACACATGCAGGTGTTGCTTCATCCGACATGACTATTTTTACCTGTGAAGTCTGCTGTTGCTTAGCAATGTGCAATTACGTCTCACAGTCGACCGGTGAATGATTAGAAGCGATGATGGATGGGCTAACGCTGTCACCCAAGGACGCCACAGTGTAGAGCTAATTACAGCAGCATGCATGTGTCGTATGTCTGATACGTGAGATGGCCCTCTCAGCGTTATGGAACGCATAAGAAATGAGGCAGTAACACCACTCTTGATGAATACATCGACAATACAGTATTTTAACACCAGACCTGTGGAGAAGCTGGGCCTCGTGCAAATGTTAAAACACCACGGCGAACAAGGTTTGTTTGTGCTACATCTGTGCCAAAAATATTTTTTGTATTTGTGCTGCTACGGTTTTTAAGTAATTTTAAAATATGTCTATGAATGTTCTCGTTCATCCAGGTCATTGTCATCTCAGGGCATTCAATCGATCACGACTGGACTGATTGATTGTCTTGTTTCGCCTCTTATCCGAGTAGGCTTCATCAGTTCATGCTCAAAGACTTAGATCGGTGAGATCTAGTCTCGCGGCTGGTGCCAAAACCCCAAATATTTATAATCCATAGCCAGGATGGTGTGCTTGGTCATTGATGGTATCGCCCTATCGTAGTGGGAAAAACAACTGTTTTCACCCAAACTAGCAGGACTAACTGTCAAAGCCAACAACAGTTGTTAAAGTGTAATTTCCCCTCGTTAGCATTGAGGTATTGTGTGGCAGAACAATCGCTGTGGATCAAGTACTACCAGTCCAAAACAGTCAGAACCCCCCGCGTAGACATTCCATTCAGTTGTAAACATCCATCCATTTTCTACTGCTTAGTCCCTTCGGGGTCGCAGGGGGCGCTGGAGCCTATCTCAGCTACAATTGGGCGGAAGGTGGGTTACACCCTGAAAAAGTCGTAACAAATGGCCAAAAAGCATTTTCGTCACAGAAGGTGATCAAAACGTTTTTAACTCCTATTATTTGTTGCGATCTTTTGGGAATGGTTGAAAGGACAGTGTTGTATGTGAGAGACAGCTGGTGTTGCAGAACAGAACAGAGGAAGTGGTCATTTGTTTACAACTGAATGGAATGCTTTTATGGGGGATTCCGACTATTTTGGACTGGTAGTAGTCGATCCACAGAGATCGTTCTGCCAGACAGTACCTCAAAGCTATCAGGGAGAAATTAGACTTTAAAGACTGTCGTAGGCTTTGATAGTTAGGATAGCGTGTTTGCATCAAAACAGTGTTTTTTCTCACTACGATGGGGCGAAACCATCCTTGCCCAGGCACATCCTCCTGGTTTAGGAGTATAAATATTTGGGGTTTTGGAACCAGCCAATGGACTAGATTTGACCAATCTAAGTCTATGAACCCGATCTGATGAGGCCTGATCAAATGAGAGGTGAAACGTCATCTAAGACAAACCAAACAGTCCAGTTGCGATCGATTGAATGCCTTGAGATCATTCAAAAATACATTTTCATACCAGTGATGTAAACTGGCCTCCCCACCTTATCCAAATCTCAGCAAACTTGTCCCAAACGTTTGTGCTGGTTTATGCTGCCAAAAAACAAGTTGTGCTTTATAGGGATGGTACAAGATTCTGTACTTTTATAGGTAAACGAACAAATTCCATTGGTACTACAATTTCAAATCAAACGGTGCCATATTTCGATACCTTTATTGCATGTGGGTCACGTCCAATTGCAGACTCAGCTGGCTCAAATGCTTGGCAGGAAAACAAGCACTCAAACAGAACTCAGAGCGGAATCAGTCCGACTGATTTTTGGTAATGTTGCATTTTTCCAAACCAACAAAACAAGTATGCCTCTGAGGAAACACTCAGACTTATAGTAAGGCTCCACTATTTAAAATGCACTAAATTGGCCCTAGTGTGTGAATGTGAGTGTGAATGTTGTCCGTCTATCTGTGTTGGCCCTGCGATGAGGTGGCGACTTGTCCAGGGTGTACTCCGCTTTCTGCCCGATTGTAGCTGAGATAGGCGCCAGCGCCCCCCGCAACCCAAAAGGGAATAAGCGGTAGAAAATGGATGGATGGATGGGATAGCTCGATGCTAATTTACATGGGCAGTGTCACATACATGTCACATGCCACTGATTATCATTAGCAATTTTACATGGGGATTTTAACACCTCCAAATTTGGTGAAGAAAACCACAACTAAGATGCAGATTAACACTTTGTGAGGTGCAACATAAGACTAGATTCAGCTTGATGGCAAAGACTACTCACCGACTAGGTAACATACTGTAATCTATACACTACTCACATCGAATATTTTGGAATTGCACCTGCAAGCAAAGTCTACTAAATGATACTTGTAAAATATAATTTAAAGTGTAAGAAAACAACTACAACAAATAAACAACACAGTTATATTAATCATCTCACTGTTACATGTTAAATAAAACATGAGATTGTATTAATGAACAGATAGACATTTTTTATAACGCACAAAAGTACGCACATTTGTACCATTAAGTACCGGTATTCATTCACTGGGAATTGGTACCATTTTGATTAAATGTGTATGTAGTCCTATAATGGTTTTAATGTTGTTTAAATTGTATTATTCATACACAGCCACTGTCCCCCACCCCACCCCCAACCGTGTCAAAATCTCTCTAAATTTGTCCCCAACATCTCTGCTGGGGACAAATTGTCGCCACCTGCGATGAAGTAGCGACTTGTCCAGGGTTTTACCCCGCCTTCCGCCCGATTGTAGCTAAGACAGGCTCCAGCACCCCACCGCTACCTCGAAGGGAATAAGCGGTCGAAAATGGATGCATCTCTGATGGTTTGTGCTGTCAAAAAACATCAATGATATCATAGCGCTCCAGACTATATTTGATAGCTGTGGTCTTACACAAATAATAAATGAACCGACGCATCGCAGCGGTAATACGATAGACCTAGTGCTTGTCAGAGGTATCACCGTTTCCAAAGTTACGATACTCCCGTATACTAAAGTATTGTCCGATCATTACCTTATAAAATTCGAAGTTCAGACGCATGTTCGTCAAACTAATAATAATAATAACTGCTATAGCAGCCGCAACATTAATGCTGCCACAACGACGACTCTTGCGGACCTACTGCCCTCGGTAATGGCACCGTTCCCAAAGTATGTGGGCTCTATTGATAACCTCACTAACAACTTTAACAACACCCTGCGCGAAACCATTGATAGTATAGCACCGCTGAAGTTAAAAAAGGCTCCAAAAAGGCGTACGCCATGGTTTACTGAAGAAACTAGAGCTCAGAAATTATTATGTAGAAAGCTGGAACGCAAATGGCGCACGACTAAACTTGAGGTGCACCATCAAGCATGGAGTAATAGTTTAAAAACTTATAAACGCATGCTTACCTTAGCTAAAACTAATTATTACTCAAATCTCATCCGCATTAATAAAAAACGATCCAAAATTTTTGTTTAGTACAGTAGCATTGCTAACCCAACGAGGGACTCCTTCCAGTAGCTCCACCCATTCGGCAGATGACTTTATGAAGTTCTTTAATAAGAAAATTGAACTTATTAGAAAGGAGATTAAAGACAATGCGTCCCAGCTACAACTGGGTTATAGTAACACAGATACGATTGTATATACGGCGGATACTGCAAATATCCAAAATAGTTTCTCTCGTTTTGATGAAATAACATTAGAAGGATTGTTACAACGTGTAAATAGAATAAAACAAACAACATGTTTACTTGACCCACTTCCTGGGAAACTTCTCAAGGAGCTTTTTGTATTATTAGGTCCATCAGTGCTAAATATTATAAACTTATCACTTTCCTCGGGCACTGTTCCCCTTGCATTCAAAAAAGCGGTTATTCATCCTCTCCTTAAAAGACCTAACCTCGATCATGGTAAACTACCGACCGGTGTCTCACCTTCCCTTTATTTCGAAAATCCTCGAAAAAATTGTTGCAGAGCAGCTAAATGAACCCTTAGCGTTTAACAATCTATGTGAAACCTTTCAATCCGGTTTCAGGGCAAATCACTCGACTGAGACAGCCCTCGCAAAATTGACTAATGATCTATTGCTAACGATGGACTCTGATGCGTCATCTATGTTGCTGCTCCTCGATCTTAGCGCTGCTTTCGATACCGTCGATCATAATATTTTATTAGAGCGTATCAAAACACGAATTGGTATGTCGGACTCAGCCCTGTCATGGTTTAACTCTTATCTTACTGATAAGTGCGTCTCCCATAACAATGTGACCTCGGACTATGTAAAGGTAATGTGTGGAGTTCCCGAGGGTTCGGTCCTTGTCCCTGTACTCTTCAGCATCTACATGCTGCCGCTGGGTGACGTCATACGCAAATACGGTATTAGCTTTCACTGTTATGCTGATGACACCCAACTCTACATGCCCCTAAAGCTGACCAACACGCCGGACTGTAGTCAGTTGGAAGCGTGTCTTAATGAAATTAAACAATGGATGTCCGCTAACTTTTTGCAACTTAATGCCAAAAAAACGGAAATGCTGATTATCGGTCCTGCTAGACACCGACCTCTATTTAATAATACAACTTTAACATCTGACAACCAAATAATAAAACAAGGTGACTCTGTAAAAAATCTGGGTATTATCTTCGACCCAACTCTCTCCTTTGAGTCACACATTAAAAGCGTTACTAAAACGGCCTTCTTTCATCTCCGTAATATCGCTAAAATTCGCTCCATTTTGTCCACTAAAGACGCCGAGATCATTATCCATGCGTTTGTTACGTCACGTCTCGATTACTGTAACGTATTATTTTCGGGTCTCCCCATGTCTAGCATTAAAAGATTACAGTTGGTACAAAATGCGGCTGCTAGACTTTTGACAAGAACAAGAAAGTTTGATCACATTACGCCTGTACTGGCTCACCTGCACTGGCTTCCTGTGCACTTAAGATGTGACTTTAAGGTTTTACTACTTACGTATAAAATACTACACGGTCTAGCTCCAGCCTATCTTGCCGATTGTATTGTACCGTATGTCCCGGCAAGAAATCTGCGTTCAAAAGACTCCGGCTTATTAGTGATTCCTAGAGCCCAAAAAAAGTCTGCGGGCTATAGAGCGTTTTCCGTTCGGGCTCCAGTACTCTGGAATGCCCTCCCGGTAACAGTTCGAGATGCTACCTCAGTAGAAGCATTTAAGTCTCACCTTAAAACTCATCTGTATACTCTAGCCTTTAAATAGACCTCCTTTTTAGACCAGTTGATCTGCCGCTTCTTTTCTTTCTCCTATGTCCCCCCCTCCCTTGTGGAGGGGGTCCGGTCCGATGATCATGGATGAAGTACTGGCTGTCCAGAGTCGAGACCCAGGATGGACCGCTCGTCGGGACCCAGGATGGACCGCTCGCCTGTATCTGTTGGGGACATCTCTACGCTGCTGATCCGCTTGAGATGGTTTCCTGTGGGCGGGACTCTCGCTGCTGTCTTGGATCCGCTTGAACTGAACTCTCGCGGCTGTGTTGGAGCCACTATGGATTGAACTTTCACAGTATCATGTTAGACCCGCTCGACATCCATTGCTTTCGGTCCCCTAGAGAGGGGGGGTTGCCCACATCTGAAGTCCTCTCCAAGGTTTCTCATAGTCAGCATTGTCACTGGCGTCCCACTGGATGTGAATTCTCTCTGCCCACTGGGTGTGAGTTTTCCTTGCCCTTTTGTGGGTTCTTCCGAGGATGTTGCAGTCGTAATGATTTGTGCAGTCCTTTGAGACATTTGTGATTTGGGGCTATATAAATAAATATTGATTGATTGATTGATTGATGGTTTGAACGTTATTACCGCTATATTATTATTCACATGCATTTCCATTTCCACCAATAAAGTATATGTTGGTGGGATGCTGAGCCAATCGTACTTCTACCAGTGATTGTTTCCCAGATAAAAATAAGTTTTCCTTCTAAAAGTACAAATTTGACAATAGGAGACATCTCTGAGAGGCCCAACGCAACACACTGGCTTCTTTCAAAGAGCCATAAATCCCTCTCTCCTGCACATACATCATGGGTGTGTTTGGGGGCGTGCTGAGTCGACAAACTAAGCGGGCGGGATAAGCAGGAAATGGAAGTAGAGAAAAAAGAAACTACTAACTGCACGGACAGAAAAGCAAGCCCAAATAAGCAACTACTTGTTTAAAAGCGAGCCCTTTCGATTTGCACTTAACTTTGAGAAGAAAAAAACAAGCCCTAAGTTGTTTAATATAGGCGGATTTGGCAACACTGGGATCAAAAAATATCAACCTGTGTGTTTCATAGTTTTAAAGTTATTAAATAGCAATGCGTGGGTCAATCAGTATAATTTTTTAATGACAGTACAAAATAAAGCTTGAACACCATTTACTGGTAAGGCTGGATGAAACAAGTATTAAAGGCCTGCTGAAATTAGATTTTCTTATTTAAACGGGGATAGCAGGTCCATTGTATGTGTTATACTTGATAATTTCGCGATATTCCCATATTTTTGCTGAAAGGATTTAGTAGAGAAAATCGACGATAAAGTTCGCAACTTTTGGTCGCTCTAAAAAAGCCCTGCCTTTCCTGGAAATAGTGCGCGTGACGTCACAGATTGTCGGACTCCTCACATCCACCCATTGATTACAATCATGGACGCCAGCAGCGTTAGTGATTGTGACCGAGAAAGCGACAATTTCCCCATTAATTGGAGCAAGGATGAAAGATTCGTGTTTGAGGATATTGATAGCGACGGACTAGGAAAAAAAAAAAAAAAAAGAAAAAAGCGACAGCTCCGGGCGACAGCAGTGTAAGTGTTTCAGATGTAATTAGACACATATACTAGGATAATTCTGGAAGATCCCTTATCTGCCTATTGTTTTAATAGTGTTTTAGTGAGATTTTAAAGATTGTAAAGTAAAGATTGTAAAGTCATACTTCGAGGTCGGATGGCTGCGTTGAACACAAAGAGTAGCCGAGGAGCCAAGCTCACAGCTGCTGCAGAACGCCGAATAATCCACGGATGTCTTCGGTAAGATATATATCACAATTTCCTCATCCAAAAACATGCTGGTTGACGTAGAGAAAACATGTTCGCTTGACCGCTCTGCTTTCACAACAAACAAAGAAATGCCGGCTGGGTCTCGGTGCTAAAGACAGCGGGAATCCACTGCTTTCCACCAACCGCATTGTTCTTTATAGTCTCCATTATTAAATGAACAAATTGTAAAAGATTCGGCAACACAGATGTCCAAAATATTGTGTAATTATGCAGTTAAAGCAGATGACTTTTAGCTGTGTGAATTTCCTCACAGTCCGTGACGTCATGCGTATACGTCATCATTCCGCGACGTTTTCAACAAGAAACTCCCGGGAAATTTAAAATTGCAATTTAGTAAACTAAAAAGGCTGTTTTGGCATGTGTTGCAATGTTAAAATTTCATCATTGATATATAAACTATCAGACTGTGTGGTCAGTAGTAGTGGGTTTCAGTAGGCCTTTAACTGAAGTAAAGCCGCATTTTTGTACATGTGCTTGTATGCCTGCTTGTACATACACAGTGTGTGTGTCTCTGTGTGTGTGTGTGTGTGTGTGTGTGTGTGTGTGTGTGTGTGTGTGTGTGTGTGTGTGTGTGTGTGTGTGTGTGTGTGTGTGTGTGTGTGTGTGTGTGTGCGTGCACATGTGTGTCCAGGTGCTTTATGGTCGCCCCAACTGCAGCATGAGGCTGTGGGCTGAGTAATTGCCTGTCTTGATAGGGACAGCGCAGAAGCGAGCTAAAAGTCAAGTGTTCTCTTCCCGCTGTATACCTCATTTGGATTCCACATAGCGGGCTAGCCAGCCAGTGCCAGCCTTGGGCTTGTATTATTCATGGCTTGACAGATAGCTCTCACTAAAAGCATTGGAAGTGGGCCAGGTGGTGACGACACGAGGGTTGGGAGGGGAGCGAGACGCTGGTACGCCTGGCCTCACTTTCTGGCTTGGATAAGGAAGACAGGATAGGAGACGGAAAAATATTATTTGGGAATAAAGGACATTTGGGCAGAAACAAGTACAGTAGATCACTTGTGAGAGAGGGAGAAGATGGAGACATGTTGCACTCTGTTATTCTCTTGAAATATGTTCCTACAGTACAGTTCAACATGGTTATGTCACCAATCCGTCTGCATCAAACAACATATTATTATTATTATTATTATTATTATTATTATTATTATAATAACAAGTACCTGCTTAGCTTAATCTTGACATGGTTGAATGATTTTCTAAACATAGCATCTGAGAGCCAAAAGATTTATTTCCAAACAAATTCCAGCCATTTTCTATCGATTGACACTTTCTGGGTCGCGAGGGGGCTGGAGGCTATCCTGGCACTAGAACAGTAGGCAGGGTCGCCACCTCTTCGGAATATTATTTTCTTCATTAGTGCTATATGTACACACAGTGACTTCCTGTTCAGTGCAAAATAAGTTTCAAAATAAAGACACAGCGGTGATAATCTGGATTTTACACACATTCATTTTAAATGTTTCAATTGTTATTCACAAGGAAAAAGATTTGCACATTTATGAAAGCGCTAATGTCATTGTAGTCAAGAGATACAACTAAATTACTGCAGCAGCTGTGTTAGATAAGAGTACAGAATATTGTAAGGACAGCAAAATCATGATGAGACAGGTGTTATGTACAGGGAGGAGTAGACAGCACAGACACAAGGGGGCGTAGTATTTACTCTATGACTTATGATATACTGTATATACACTATATATATAATAACAAGCAATAATCTAAATAAACAAGAGAATGGAGGGTGACTAGATCCAAAGTGTATATGGTGTGTGACTATGTGTGGAGATTAGCTGTTGGGTGTTACCTGTAGTGTTGAGCGAGAGGCGGAAGATCGGGAGGGACAAGGCAGAGCTCGGAGGTCCATGAGCAGGCAAGTCGGGGGGCTATAGCAAGGCAAAAAAGGTCCGTGTCCAAGCGGAAGGTCGAGATCCAAGAGGCAGGCAGAGAAGCAGAGCAACTGCGGGGTGACATGAGACGCTCAGCTCGAAACTCGGGAATGAAGGGGTAGTCACTATGTGCACACAGTGACTTCCTGTTAAGTGCAAAATAAGTTTCAAAATAAAGACACAGCGGTAATAATCTGGATTTTACACACATTCATTTTAATTTTTTCAATTGTTATTCACAAGGAAAAAGATTTGCACATTTATGAAAGCGCTAATGTCATTGTCGTCAAGAGATACAACAAAATTACTGCAGCAGCTGTGTTAGATAAGAGTACAGAATATTGTAAAGACAGCAGAATCATGATGAGACAGGTGTTATGTACAGGGAGGAGTAGACAGCACAGACACAAGGGGGCGTAGTATTTAACTCTGTGACTTATGATATACTGTATATACACTATATATATAATAACAAGCAATAATCTAAAAAAACAAGAGAATGGAGGGTGACTAGATCCAAAGTGTGTATGGTGTGTGACTATGTGTGGAGATTAGCTGTTGGGTGTTACCGGTAGTGTTGAGCGAGAGGCGGAAGATCGGGAGGGACAAGGCAGAGCTCGGAGGTCCATGAGCAGGCAAGTCGGGGGGCTATAGCGGGGCAAAGAAGGTCCGTGTCCGAGCGGGAGGTCGAGATCAAGAGGCAGTCAGGAAAACAGAGCAACTGCGGGGTGAGATGAGACGCTCAGCTCGAAACTCGGGAACGAAGGGGTAGCGTACTAAAACAGAAGACTACGTTCTGGCCCGGAATAGCAGGTTGTGCAGGCTTCTGAAGGCAGGACCTCTGATCAACTTCAGGTGTGCTGATTTCCGGTGATTGACTGCAGCTGCCGGCTGCAGCAGGACTGACACGCATGGGTGCACTCTTGGAGGCGCAATCGGCAGAGCGCACAGATGAGGGCGCATTGGAATGCGCCAAAGCCGTGACAGCAGGACGACTGTAGGCAATTACTGTATTGGTGTCTACACAACAGCTTTGTGTACTTTAACACAAGATGTAGTCCACACTTCAGTGATGGTTACCAACCCTTCTTCTCTCTTCTTCTCTTCTTCTCTCTCAAACAGCACTGCCCCTTTTAGCCCAAACACCTGAATCACAGTCACACACAATACCCTCATCACTACTATATCATTTGAAAACACAATCATTTACTGTAGCTGAAAATATGCACAAATTATTACCCATCGTCCTTATGTCTTCAACAAAAGTAAATATAAACGCTTTGGAGTTTCGGTTTCGATTAGGGGTGTCCAAGTCTGATATTGACTCACTTCAATTCAGAATCTATTCTCTATTCAAGCCGATTCTCACAATACCTTTGGTGTAAAAATTATAATGAAATAATTTCAAATCATGTTACTGTACAGGGGACTAAAGCCCCTCGTGGCATACGAGACCACATTAATACACGGGCTTACCTGAGCACAAGCCCAGGCATCGCAGCCAATCAGGACCCCCTGGTTTTGAATGCGATGATTGGTGTTCAAAGCTGTCAATCATAAACAGCTCAGCTTGGTCAAGCGATCGTGTACTCTCTCTCTCGGCTGCGTTGTTTTATTCTACTGCTCCGAGCAGGGCGCAAACCAAGGTCGGCGTGTGAAAGGCCAGCAGACTACTTCTAAGCTAAAAAGCGCACCCAGCAGGCACAAGACATAGATTCAATGTTGATTATACATAAATGTATTTTAAAACTGACTTTGAAACGACGTTGCAAAATAGTTGTACTGTATATGTAAATCGAGACAACGTTGATGTCTAATACTAGGTTCACGTTGTTGGTTGGGAAATGACCAAATATCAGTGTTTAAATCAAAGGCACAACCTGACATTGAAAAAACATTGTCAAAAAGCATGTTGTTTCAACATTGGATTTGTATTGTAGCATATTGGTTGGGAAATGACTATAATTCAGTGGGAAAATAAACGTCAGAATCCAACATTGATAACATTTCGTCAAAAAGAATGTTGTTCCAATGTTTGGTTTGAGTTGCTCAACCTCTGAACCTGATTCAACACGTTCTCAGCGTTGTTTTCATCTCGTGTGCCTGATATTAGGTGATATGTTTGCATCGTTGCTGTTCTGTTGAGTAAAATCATAATTTTTTGTATTTTACAAACTTTTTTGTTGGGACCGGGGGATGTTGCCTTTGGGAACTGGGGGTCGTTGAGGTTTGAGGGTGCCTCCAAGACCCCCTTAGTCCCGGAGCCCCTCCTTAGGTTAAGGTGGCCCTGATGGTGTACAGTGCAGCTAGTAGACCTTTAGATGGGGTAAAAAAATATAATAATTCGAAAAAAATTGTTCTTTTTTACATGGATTCTTGAAATTGATTAATACATTTAGAATTGGAATAAATAAAAATTGTGTTTTTTTTTCAGCACCCATACTAATTGCATGTTTCTTACACATACAAAGCATTGGAGGCAGAAGTGTACTAAAAAGGATCCGCATCATTCAATTAGTGCAATCATGAGCTCAATTCAATGGATTATTGGGACCACTAAGCGTCGCAAAAAAACGATTAACACTCCACTTTAAAAGCATACTTGAGTTAGTGGTTTTCATGTCAACCATTGTTCTGTGAGTAATTTCACTTGATCAAGCCTTTGTCAACATTCTACACTACACAATAATAAAAGTTTGAACTGCTGATTTTCTATTGGCTGAATATCGGTATCGGCTAATAGCTCCAATGTCGATATTGTATCGGAAGTGAAGAAGTTGTATCTGGACACCGTCAGATTCAAAGTTTCTATGTTGACAACCTCCTATAACGACGTCAGTCAGCAAGTACGAGGTAGTAGTGTAGTATCGTAGTGGCCTAGTGGTTAGAGTGTCTGCCCTGCGATCGGTAGCTCGAGTCATGCCAAATAATTTAAAAATGGGACCCAATACCTCCCTGCTTGGCACTCAGCATCAAGGGTTGGAATTGGGGGTTGAATCACCAAAATGATTCCCGGGCGCTGCCACCGCTGCTGCTCACTGCTCTCCTCACCTCCCAGGGGTGAGGGTGATGGGTCAAATGTAGAGGATAATCTCACCACACCTAGTTAGCGTGTGACAATCACTGCTACTTTTAATTTTTTTTTTTTGTGCATTTATGCCATTGTTATACAAACCCCGTTTCTATATGAGTTGGGAAATTGTGTTAGATGTAAATATAAACAGAATACAATGATTTTCAAATCATTTTCAACCCATATTTAATTGAATTTGCTACAAAGACAACATATCTGAAGTTAAAACTGATAAACATTTTTTTTTTTTTTGCAAATAATCATTAACTTTAGAATTTGATGCTTGCAACACATGACAAAGAAGTTGGGAAAGGTGGCAATAAATACTGATAAAATTGAGGAATGCTCATCAAACACTTATTTGGAACATCCCACAGGTGTGCAGGCTAAGCGGGAACAGGTGGGTGCCATGATTGAGTATAAAAGCAGCTTCTATGAAATGCTAACTAATTCACAAACAAGGATGGGGCGAGGGTCACCAATTTGTAAGCAAATTGCCGAACAGTTTTAGAACAACATTTCTCAACGAGCTATTGGAAGGAATTTAGGGATTTTACTATCTATGATCAGTAAAATCATCAAAAGGTTCAGAGAATCTGGACAAATCACTGCACGTAAGCGATTATATTACGGACCTTTGATCCCTCAGACGGTACTGGATCAAAAACAGACATCAGTGTGTAAAAGATATCACCACATGGGCTTAGGAACACTTCATAAAACCACTGTCAGTAACTACAGTTGGTCGCTACATCTGTAAGTGCAAGTTAAAACTCTACTATGCAAAGCGAAAGCCATTCATCAACAACACCAAGGAACGCTGCTGGCTCCGCTGTGCCCGAGCTCATCTAAGATGGACTGATGCAAAGTGGTAAAGTGTTCTGTGGGCTGACAAGTCCACATTTCAAATTATATTTGAAACTGTGGACGTGGTGTCCTCTGGAACAAAGAGAAAAATAACCATCCCGATTATTATAGGCGCCAAGTTCAAAAGCCAGCATCTGTGATGTATGAGGGTGTATTAGTGCCCAAGGCATAGGTAACTTACACATCTGTGAAGGCACCGTTAATGCTGACAGGTACATACAGGTTTTGGGGCAACAAATGTTGTCATCCAAGCAACGTTATCATGGACGTCCCTGCTTATTTCAGCAAAACAATGCCAAGCCACGTGTTACAACAGCGTGGCTTCATAGTAAAAGAGTGTGGGTACTTTCCTGGCCCGCCTGCAGTCCAGACATGTCTCCCATCGAAAATTTGTGGCGCATTATGAAACGTAAAATACGACAGCGGAGACCCCGGACTGTTTAACGACTAAAGCGCTACATAAAACAAGAATGGGAAAGAATTCCACTTTCAAAGCTTCAACAATTAGTTTCCTCAGTTCCCAAACGTTTATTGACTGTTGTTAAAAGAAAAGATGATGTAACACAGTGATGAACATGCCCTTTCCCAACTACTTTGGCACGTGTTGCAGCCATGAAATTCTAAGTTAATTATTATTTGCAAAAAAAATTAAGTTTATGAGTTTGAACATCAAATATATTGTCTTTGTAGTGCATTCAATTCAATATGGGTTGAAAAGGATTAGCAAATCCTTGTATTCCGTTTATATTTACATCTAACACAATTTCCCAACTCATATGGAAACGGGGTTTGTATGCACAGTGTGTATGAAAATGGATTGCAGCCTGAAAGGCAGAGCAATTGAGAGAATCCATTCCAAACGGAGGATGGAAAACGGGGAAGTGGCAGCCTTCCACCCCCACCAAGCTCCCCTCTGCCTCCATGTGCAGAACCAGATAAGGTCGCATTAATCAAAATGTGCCACTTGCTTTGCCAAAAACACACCGTCTCCATGCCATCAACCCCCCTCTGTGTGGTATCTGTCAGCCCCATGCACATTTCCATATTTAATGGGGAAGCTTTATGCAACCAAAAGGAGGCTGTTGGGTTGGTTGGATGTGTCATTTCTGTCATTAGCTCCCAGACTCGGGGCACCTTGGGGTTCATTTATCTTAGTTGCAATACTATTGTTACATAGTCAACAATATGATGGTGCTGAAGGGATTCGGCCTTTAATGATCAGCAGATTTTGCGCCAATGTTGCATAAACCATTGAAGTCAACATTTATATGTCACATGTTCAGCTTCACGCACATATGGCGTCTCCCACCGCACGCTTTCATCTCAGATGCCATTTGTTTACTTTTGCCTTTGTAATTTCTGCCTCCGCGTATAATGACGGGCCTACCTTTCCGCGTCGGATAAACAGGTGGTGTTTGTGTTTTTTTTCCATCCTCTTCTGTTTTTTTCGACGCACTTCCCAAAGGAGAGACATCAGAGGGAATAAACAAATCATGGGCTGTGAGTGTGGAGCGTGCCAGGGGGATGCGGGCACAAGGGGGGGATGGGTGGGTGAAGGGGAGGGGGCGAGCAGGGGCTTGGGGGCTTGCTGCGGGGCTTTTCTGATCCCAACTTTCGACCTATAGACCCTTTAAAAACCCCCGGCCAGACCTGTCCTCAAAGCAGTTGCCAACTAAATTACATCAATGTCAGAGTGCCTCCCCCCTCTACTGCAGCCTAGTAAACAGCACACAGGAGATCACAGTGCAACAAATGAGATGACAAACATGTTGTTAGAAATGCAACATAGCAGAAGCGCAAACATTTATGCCATTTTTGTGTTTGTAAAATAACAATATGTCCGTGTCCATCACCATCTGTACTCAGCTGGTCTCCAGCTTTCAGCCTCTGGCATTTATTATACATTCATATTGTCATTCATATTACAAGGTACCTTATCTGATTAATTAGCTAATAACTATCATGTTATACATGCCAAATAAATTGGTGTTCACTTGATGGTGAGAAGTGTTAAAAAAAAAAGGTTAAAAACTGTTGCGTACATACATCTACTGATGCCTAGTCTGGACACATCCTCAGTGACCTCTTGGATTCACCGGGCATTACAGGTCTCTCAACTGGTCATACGCCCTCCATAATTTTTTTTTATATAATATTTTTTTTTTATTTATCTAATAGGTTTTTAATGTTGTATTTTATGCTTCTTTTGTGTTTAGTCTGGGGTTCAATCCCAGGCTCGGGATATTTCTGTGTGGAGTTTGCATGTCCTCCCGTGAATGCGTGGGTTCCCTCCGGGTACTCCGGCCTCCTCCCACTTCCAAAGACATGCACCTGGGGATAGGTTGCTTGGCAACACTAAATTGGCCCTAGTGTGTGAATGTGAGTGTGAAAGTTGTCCGTCTATCTGTGTTCGCCCTGCGATGAGGTGGCGACTTGTATAGGGTGTACAGAGCCTTCCGCCCGATTGTGGCTGAGACAGGTACCAGCGCCCCCCGCCACCCCAAAGGAAATAAGCGGTAGAAAATGGATGGCTGGGATGGATATACAAAATCAATACCTGGGTAGAGCGGAATATACGTTAGGTCAGAAAAAACATAAAGGCTATATCATCTATCATCATCACAGGCTTGTAGGGATGGATATATATATATATATATACATATATATATATATATATATATATATATATATATATATATATATATATATATATATATATATATATATATATATATATATATATATTGTTTTGGGTTTTTTTCCAAGATGGCGCAGCTGTAGTGGCTGCTGTAGGCAGGAGCTCTGTGCTCTTGTGTGATCCTTTTGTGTTTCCCTCTTATTTTCATGTGTTATTATATTTTTTTGCCTTTTGGTCCGGGGCCTTTTTGGGACTGTGTGACAAGGGGTCTCACTTCCGTGACCTCTGTGGTGCTTTTTTTGTGGACTTCTGGATCTGCCTCCCGGGAGCCTTTTGGCCATGGAGACCAGCTGCTGGGTCTCTGCCACACCGGAGTCGGTTTGGAGGGACTGGAGGAGATGCGGATGAGGGGACAGGGCTGCGGAGCTGGCACTGAGCGCTGGGACGGAGAGGCTTCGTGGTGTCTTGGCTGGGTGAGCAGGTGTCGGACACCTCAGTCTCCTTGGACGTATCATCGCTCATCCATGCGGACTGGACACTGGCCGAGAGTGGAGTCGGCTGTCTTGGTTGCTTTGTTGGGTCTGCTCCTGTCTCTGGCCATCCTCCCTCCACCCCAGCGGACGATGGTGTGGAACACCGCAGAGGCCACCACAGTGGATGTTTCTTTTACTTTTTATTCATAGCTGTATGTAGAAGTGTCTGGTTGTATCTGCTGCTTTAATGTCTTTAATGTCCTATGTGTTCTTTGATGTTTGATATTTCCCTCTTACACACATGTAAGAGGGATGTGTACTATGGCTATAAGTTGTTGTTTTTTTCCCTTGGCCTCAGTCTGCACCCCCTCTCCAGGGCCCAGGCTAAGACCGATTTTTTTTAATTTTATTTTAATCTTCTATTTTTTTCTCCCCCCCTTGTTTACCTGTATCTCATCTTTTTTTGTAAGGGGCGCTGGAAGCCGGCAGACCCGTCAGCGATCCTGTTCTGTCTCCCTTTAATGTTTGTCTGATCTTGAATGGGATTGTGCTGAAAATTGTAATTTTCCTGAAGGAACTCTCCTGACGGAATAAATAAAATACTATCTAATCCATCTAATCTAATATATATATATATATATATATATATATATATATATATATATATATATATATATATATATATATATATATATATATATATACACGTGTGTGTATATTATAATGGGAAAAACACAAAATATACATAATTTTGGCAAATTAGAATAGTTTAAATGAGTTGACTACAGCCTTCAATAGGTCAATAATTGATAACATGCCTTATTGTGGAACAGTGTCAGTTTTTTTCCCAAAATTCACAATTTATTTCTTAGCCAAAAAACATTCATTACAACACTGATTTTAAAGCATCAGTATTTTTGGAACGATGACAGTTTTTTTCCCCAAAACTCACACTCCCTCCTTGCCAAAAAAATGGACAAACTATTAAAAGTGTTGTAAGTAAATTATTATTATTTTTTATTTATTTTATTTTTTTTACTTTAAACACTTCAAAGTTTTCAAAAACTTCAGATATGAAGTTATTTTTACAATTTTTCTATGTCTTTTATTTTTTTCTTTTCTATGTAATACAAAAACTATTGTTGTTCGCTTCACCGCTCTGATCCATAGTAAAGATTCACCTCTGGGAATTTTAAACAAGGAAACACCGTGTGTTTGTTTGGTTAAAGGCTAAAGCTTCTCACCTCCATCTTTCTACCATGACTTCTGCATTATTAATTGAACAAATTGCAAAAGATTCAGCAACACAGAAGTTCAGAATACTGTGTAATTGCGCGATGAAAAGAGACAACTTTTAACCGCTAGTGGTGCTGGGCTAATATGTCCCCTCCAATTCGAGACGTCACAAGCACGCGTCATCATACGCGTCATTCCGCGACGTTTTCAACAAGAAACTCCTCGGGAAATTTAAAATTGTAATTTAGTAAACTAAACCGGCCGTATTGGCATGTGTTGCAATGTTAATATTTCATCATTGATCTATAAACTATCGGACAGCGTTGTCGGTAGTAGTGGGTTTCAGTAGGCCTTTAAGTGTATATTAAATGGATGTCTCCTATTGGGAATAACTTGGCAAAAAGTGCCATGATGCCAATTCCGAAGATAAACTTGTTCAAAAGTATGTGGCTAAGTTTTAACCCTATGACCTTTAGTTTTATCTGATTTACAGAAGATGGAAAACAATTCAAAAATGTCAGTTTTTTGGTCAAAGATAACTCAAAGGTGTTCGGGTCAGTGGGACCCGTTTTAATTTTATTATTAAAAGAAAAATTATACAATTAATTCATTTTTCATACTGAGACTCACTGACTTTGGCTCATTTTCTGTGAAGAACATATATCAGAATACATATTTAATGACCACACACCATACATTCCCCCTACACATTTCTATTACATACAAAATGTCCCGGTCCACCCGACCCGGAGCTAATAGAAGTGTGGAAATTGATGTTCTGTGTATCACACGCAACCACACACACACACACACACACACACACACACACACACACACACACACACACACACACACACGCACACACACACACACACGCACACACACACGCACACAAACACATGTAGGTACACAAAATATCAAAGAGGGTCAAATGTGCGAGAAAATGAGAGCAGACAGTGTTGACAAACAATGTTGCAAACTTGTGTGGGAACCGCAGGTGCAGAAACACAAAAGAAGAGTCCCTATGGGATGCAGAAACTGGCAGACAAATTTTCCGTGCAACGTTTATATTGTTGTTTCTCAGCCAGCGTTTGTGGATCTGATGGACCCGTTGCATTTTGTGCCTTTTAATGCCTCCCAATCAACATTTGTATGTTAAAATACTGAAAGGATGTTTATCTTTTCCGAATAAACATCCATCCATTTTCTACCGCTTATTCCCTTTGGGGTCGCGGGGGGCGCTGGTGCCTATCTCAGCTACAATCAGGCGGAAGGCGTTGTACACCCTGGACAGGTCGCCACCTCATCGCAGGGCTCCCAATAAACATCAGTTTATTATTTTAACCTAAAAGTGTTTACTGAATAGATGTTTACCTTATCCCAATAAACATCTGTTCAGTATTTTAAAATAAAAGTGTTTGATTGTGAGGCACTAAAAGCCACAAAATGCAATGGCCCATCAGACCCACAAAAGCTGGCTGAGTAACAACAGTATGAACACCACACAAGGGTTAAGAAAGGATGGTAACGAAACCCTTGGAATGGCTCTGACAAGAATACAGTAGGCATTTCAAGTGACCAATCAGAAAGGACGCTAATTGCTGGGCTGTCTTACTACCCGCCCCTAAGTGCCATAAGGACACATCGCGAGCGCCAACAAAGTCTGAGTGCAAAAAATAAAGATACTGCGTGTTCAGAGAAAGACTGCGCAAACAGAGCCTGGGCGAGTGTAAAGTTAGTCCACACTTGCGGAAAACAGAGTGTGCGTGCATAGAGAAAGACACATCGCAAGCGCCAACAAATTTGCAAGCGGAAAGAAGCTGTGTGCAAGCAAATAAAGTCGGCATGAGCGTAAATTGAGACCGAGTGCACAAAATGAGTCAATACTCACATTTTTGCAGTGTGATTTTTTACATGCAAGGATTTTGGCACTTTTTTGACATCCATCACGGACGGTAGAGCAACCGTGTATGCATGATTATCGTGATAATTTTTTTGTGAAGTGAATTACATTCATATAGCGCTTTTCTCTAGTGATTCAGAGCGCTTTACGTAGTGAAACCCAATATCTAAGTTACATTTAAACCAGTGTGGGTGGCACTGAGAGCAGGAGGGTAAAGTGTCTTGTCCAAGGACACAACGGCAGTGACTAGGATGGCGGAAGCGGGAATCGAACCTGGAACCATCAAGTTGCTGGCACGGCCGCTCTGCCAACCGAGTTATGCCGGCCCATGTGATTAATCGCATGCAATAATGCTCTAACTGAAAGCTCTAAATGACATTTCAGTTGAATTCCATCGTAACATAGAGTAATCATCTCCATTGCTCGTTTGCATATGTGAGTGGAGATATTTACCATTAGAAAGTGTCTCATAATGTAGAATTGCATTATCGTAATTTATTCACACATGCTTCTCTCTGTGGGCTCATACAAACAACTGCTGTGACATCCTCCGCTGTGCCTTATTTAAACAAATACACAACTTGGTGGGAGGGGTTTCTGTTTGTTTTATTTTCCTTCCCAAAATGGCCAGTGGGCAAGCAAGGAACTGGTGGGCTCCTCTGTGGTGTTTGAGGTGATTGATTGAAGTCATTACATTGGTGGAGAGACTGCTTACCTGGCTAATCCAGTCGTGAAGCTGCAGGATGACAGATAGCTGAATTACACTCCGCAAGTCGGATGCCCAATGAGCTTCACTCATGCACGGAATCTTGGCAACCAAATTATGCTAAATGACTACTGAGTACTTAATACATTACAAAATTATTATTCATTCTTTAGCTTAATCTACACTTGGGTATGACCCATTGATGGGTTGAATATTTATGATTAAAAAGTACCTTCTAGATAGGAAAGACACAATTATTTTTTTACATAAAACTTACTATTACTTTTCCTAAGGATCCTTTAGACCTGCCCTTTTCTTATACATGCATACTTATATAACATGATATTACATATTACAGTAAATATGCATTAGTGTATATAAATAAATGGATGAAATTAATTAATAGGGGTGGACTGGTACAAAACATGTGGCCTTGGATTTATAGGTCTAGACTGGCCCACTAAATATACAAACCACTGCATCAATAACAACCTTTTTCTACTAAATACTGCAGTTTAACTTGAACAAAAACACATTTGCCTTTAGTGTCTGAGGAAAAAAATGCATATTCTTATCCCAAGAAAATAGTAGGCATAAAACCCTGAAATAATGGCTACTGTATTGAAAGCACAGCAGCACGGTGGGAAAAACGGGTTGATGCATGTGCCTTACAATACGAAGGTCCTGAGTAGTCCTGAGTTCAAACCCGGGCTTGGGATCTTTCTGTGTGGAGTGTGCATGTTCTCCCAATGACTGCGTGGGTTCCCTCCGGGTACTCCGGCTTCCTCCCACCTCCAAAGACATGCACCTGGGGATTGGTTGATTGGCAACACTAAATTAGCCCTAGTGTTTGAATGTGAGTGTGAATGTTGTCTGTCTATCTGTGTTGGCCCTGCGATGAGGTGGCAACTTGTCCAGGGTGTATCCCACCTTCCGTCCAAATTTAGCTGAGATAAGCTCCGCGACCCCAAACGGGACACGCAGTAGAAAATGGATGGATGGATGGATGGATGTATTGAAAGTAGGGGAGAATGGGGTTCATGTCACACTTCAGACTCTCATACAAATTGCTCATCATTAAAACAGTCAATAGTCATACATCCAATTAAGTTTCTGGCTTTTACAACTGATTGCAACAAAGAGGTATGACACAATATCAAATAAACGATGTTACTCGAACAGGAATATTTAGTTTTTTTAGAAAGTCAAGAAGGCAGAACTAAGTGTGAAATGTTAACACATATTTAGGCCATATGTACAATAGTATGAGTGCTGTCAAACATTTTACATTTTTAATCGGTTTGAACAAACTTTTGGATTGTGACTAATTAGGATTTATGACAACTGAGAAAATTGTCATGGATACACTGCCAGTACTAGAACTAGTAACGATCGTCCAAATGGCTGCCTCAAAAATCTTTAAGTTTTTAGATGGTATTTTAAACCGGTGGTGCTTCAATGATAACATAATTTATTGCTGCAAGATATGCAAATTACACTGGTTTTATCTAATTTCTTGTCATGGTGTATTTTGAAGCAAAATTTGCCACCAAGCACACCAGTCAGTCTCCTCACTCATCTTTGCACTGACATATACATGAACATGATCACTGACCATGTAACAACCAGAGGTCGCCTGTCAGGTAACCATCCGTTGTTAAGGTAAAGGAGCATTTATGGTCAAAATAAATTGTGTGATTAATCTGTGTTAAACACGATTGATACAATATCTTCTAATGTGTGGGATAAACATATGAGTGAACGTGAAAACCAACCCCAAAGAGAATGTAACGATCAACTCCACACGGAATTTCTTGCTGGCATCAAGGTTTAAAATCGTGTAACAACTATAATTTGCCCCGAAAAGCACAAAAAGTCTTCACGCCTCAGAGAAGTTCTGATAACAATTCCTTCATTTTACACGCCATCAATTTGAGAGGCACCCTAAGTTGAGATGGGAACCATGCCATATTTTAATACCTTTTCTGCACAGGACGTTGCAAACTTGGCTAGCTTAACCTTGTACAGTAAGACTCTGCTTTTCAAATTGCTCAATGGTAATTTACATTGGAGTTGTCAAATACATGTTACTGATTAGCATCAGCAATTTTACATGGCAATTTCAACACCTCCAAATGTCTAAATGGAAACCCACTAATGTGTAAAGGATACAATATTCATAGTATAAACACTTTTTGTAGCGCAACAAAAGACTAGATTTATCTTCATGGCAAAACCTATTCCCTGACTCACAACACCCCTTAGCCCAAGTGTGTCTAATTTTAGCTCAGGGGCCGCAAGGAAAAACATCAATTCCCATGTAGGCCGGACTGATAAAATCATGGCATAATAATATAAAAATAAAGGCAACTTCAAAATTGTTTCCTTTGTCTTAGTTTGGCCAAACATTGAACAACCACATTCTGAAAATATACATATTACAAAAAATCCTCTGTTCAAAACACCATGAAGAACACAATGCACTTAAATACGATGTCTTAGTGTATTTACAAAGCCATTAAACTTTAAGCACTTCCTGTTCAGCATTCTGAAGTTGGCAGTACATCATTGAAGGCGTGTTAGGAAACGCAATCAAGTGTTTCCTCAAACCGCAGCATTGGTGAAATCCGCAACTACCACAACACATGCATTTATCATCATTCAAATCTCGCAAATATGATATAATCAAAATAATTGTCAAAATTACATAACAGACAAATCAAAGGTAACATAACTACAAACATAACCAATGTGAACATGCTAGATTTAAGCATAAAACAAAATAGAACAAACCACAAATGTAGAAAAAAATTTTTTAAATGGAGTTCCAAGTGCACATCGCGCAGTCAACCACCCCTGCACGGAACTTTAACTACGTCAAAGATTATGTTCATGTTTACTCAAGTCTTTTCATCCTACTGTCTCGTTATTTTATCCTCTGAGTGGATAATTTACAATTAAAGAAGATATCGTGTATTGCTACAGCGTTAGTCTTCCACCAGCCACAACAGGAGCAGCTGATTGCTTGCACCAGCGCTGATTGGAATAGCGGCAGCCAATCAAGAGGGCGCTTAAAGTCAGCTGACACGTCATATTTAAACAGTGTGATGTGTAACGAGAGTTACGCTTGAATTGCTATTGCGACATTTAGAACATCAATTTCTTTTCAAACGTCACAGCTCATTTATATAAATGGTGAATGGGTTATACTTGTATAGCGCTTTCCTACCTTTTAGGTACTTAAAGCGCTTTGACACTACTTGCACATTCACCCATTCACACACACATTCACACACTGATGGCAGGAACTACTATGCAGGGCCCTAACCACGACCCAGCAGGAGCAAGGGTGAAGTGTCTTGCTCAAGGAAACAACGGACGTGACTAGGATGGCAGATGGTGGGGATCGAACCATTAACCCTCAATTTGCTGGCACGGTCACTCGACCAACCAAGTTAGTCGTACCCCATACTTTATACTTAGCAAATTCATCTTGCAGGCTGCAGGCCGGGTTGACACACTTTTGACACCCCTGCCTGAGCCTATACACTACTGCCATATAATGTCTTGAATTGCAACTGCATGCAAAGTCTAATCTATAATACTTGCAAATGAGACTTAGAAATTTAATTAAAAAAACAAATATAACAACTGTAAAGCACAGTTACTATTAAAAGCTCATTGTTAAATGTGAAATCAAAAATTTTGATTTTACTACGAAACAAATTAATATTTATTAACACATGAACCTACACAAGATTAGTACCGTTGAGTACCGATATCAATCCCATTTACATGGTTCATTAGTTTCTTGTTTCTTATTGTTTGGAATACAACAAGGTCACCAATTCACAAACAGTTATATAGTTTCCTTTTCTTGAAAACATATGACATACAGTAACATGCATCATCTGCAGTAAAAAAAAAAAATGGCAGTACTTGAGCAGCCCTGAATCTGGCTTATCCCGTCTTTAATGGTCTGTGCTTCACCCCAACATGAAGCCTCGCCGGCCGCTATGTCGCCTGTCCGCTAAACTGCAGCTCCTTGATGGGAACAGTATCAGCAAGGTGCACAAACAGGCTGTGAGGAGGCGTTTGCCACCAAGTGTGAGGGAAAAAAGAGAGGGAAAAAAAGATTGAAGAAGTTGAAGAAGGAGGCTGAGCTTTCAGGGTGGTGCAGGGAAAAGGAATGAAAGGTAGGAAGAAGTCTGCACGGAGTTGTTGTTGGAGCTGTAATGTAGCTTAGGGGGCTCAAACTGGGCCGACTTTATGGTATTAGGACACCGACAGTGACATAGATACAAAGCAGTGCTGCAATGGAGGAGTCTTTCTCTAAAGCTGAGACAGGGCTCATTAACTGCAGGCTACAAATGTTGGAGAAGTGCTATTGAATGGACAACAACTGGCTTATCGAACCACTGAGCTGAACAGCCTGCTGCTGGGTACGGATTCCTTTCAGCTACCTTTACATCACGCAAGCTCTGTTAACATGAAAAAAAAAAACATTGTCCTCGTCCCCCACAACATTTTGTTAAACAATATCGTTAAGGCCCAGGTGGACACGTAATTTCCGCACAGGAATGCTTACAAAACGTCTTTAAAGTTGCGTTGATGAGGGATTATTTCCACACCGCAGCTACCGCCGTAATATTTTTTTACGAGTTTTAGGAGAAGCTGACAGCCGTGCTGTTGTGTGCTGAAGAATGAGCCTCGGCAGCTGAGATGTGAGCTGCAGCCTGAGCCGCCAGAAAACGCCCCAAATTGCAGGCGTCTGCCATGCGCTGAGCCTCCTGCACCAAGACTGTCTTTTGTTCTCCACTGCTCGCGGGAGAAGCCTGACAGCTCTGAAATGATCCTCTCTGCACTCACACACACACTCACGCACACACAAGGCACAAAAACAGCACACAAAGTCATGTTTCCAACACATCAGTAGAGATCACAATCATTTTTTATCATTTTTACTTTATTTTATGTTGATTTATCCCAATGTAACGATAAAAATGACCAACACTTAACGTAATATTCCTTAGTCCTTCATACTAAAAAACTATGACACAAAAACCTTTATGATGTGTATTGTTTTGATTGCTGTTTATTTTTGTTTGTTGGTTAGCAGGATTATCCAATGCAATACAATTTGGGAAAGCACCTTCAAAACAAGCGCTGTGGACCAAATGGCTGTACAAAAAAATAAATAAAACACATAGGGCTTGATCAACTAAGATCCAAACACCACCAGCTAAACAACGTGTGCAAACTATGAAACTGACTGTGTACAATTGATAACTGGTGCAGACTGCTCTATTTAGTTGAGGTATTTGTGTGTACTATCAGCATTGTGTGCCCATGGATATACTCATTTCCCTTAACATTCATGGTATTGCAAACTCCAAGCAGCACACATCTAGAATATGCGCCACCTTTTCTGCAATAAAAAATTGCAATTTAGACAACAGAAGTTATTTCTCCAAGTTCGAGTCCATGGTTCCCACCCGGAAAAAGGTGGAGTGCCATCTCCGGGTTGGGGAGGAGATCTTGTCCCAAGTAGAGGAATTCAAGTAGTTCACGAGTGAGGGAAGAGTGGATCGTGAGATTGACAGGCGGATTGGTGCGGTGTCTTCAGTAATGTGGACACAGTATTGATCCGTTTTGGTGAAGAAAGAGCTGAGCCGGAAGGCAAAGCTCTCAATTTACCGTTTGAGCTCCTTTCCCATCCTCACCTTTGGTCATGAGCTTTAGGTTATGACCGAAAGGACAAAGTCACCGGTACAAGTGGCCAAAATGAGTTTCCCCCGCCGGGTAGCAGGGCTCTCCCTTGGAGATAGGGTGAGAAGCTCTGTCATCCGGAGGGAGCTCAAAGTAAAGCCGCTGCTCCTCCACATCGAGAGGAGCTAGATGAAGTGGTTCAGGCATCTGGTCAGGATGCCACCCGAACGCCTCCCCAGGGAGGTGTTTAAGGCACCGGTAGGAGGCCACGGGGAAGACCCAGGATACGTTGGGAAGACTATGTCTCCCGGCTGGCCTGGGAATGCCTCGGGATCCCCCGGAAGGAGCTGGACAAAGTGGCTGGGGAAAGGGAAGTCTGGGCTTTCCTGCGTAGGCCGATTTTTTTTGATTGATTAATTGAAACTTTTATTAGTAGATTGTACAGTTCAGTACATATTCCGTACAATTAACCACTAAATCGTAACACCCGAATACGTTTTTCAACTTGTTTAAGTCGGGGTCCAAGTAAATCAATTCATGGTTCATGTTGCTGACCGGACCTCAGATAAGCGGAAGAAGATGGATGGACATATCAAATGAGCAACCACAAATATCGAATCGACATGTTGTTCAATCAAATCACTACACCCCAAATATATATATTTGGGGTGTAGCGATAAATATATATATATAGTGGGGCAAAAAAGTATTTAGTCAGCCACCGATTGTGCAAGTTCTCCCACTTAAAATGATGACAGAGGTCTGTAATTTTCATCATAGGTACACTTCAACTGTGAGAGACAGAATGTGGGAAAAAATCCAGGAATTCACAGTGTAGGAATTTTAAAGAATTTATTTGTAAATTATGGTGGAAAATAAGTATTTGGTCAACCATTGAAAGCTCTCACCGATGGAAGGAGATTTTGGCTCAAAATCTCACGATACATGGCCCCATTCATTTCCTTAACACGGATCAATCATCCTGTCCCCTTAGCAGAAAAACAGCCCCAAAGCATGATGTTTCCACCCCCATGCTTCACAGTAGGTTTGGTGTTCTTGGGATGCAACTCAGTATTCTTCATCCTCCAAACACGACGAGTTGAGTTTATACCAAAATGTTGTATTTTGGTTTCATCTGACCACATGACATTCTCCCAATCCTCTGCTATATCATCCATGTATCCATTTTTCACATTCCGTCTCTCACAGTTGAAGTGTACCTTTGATGAAAATTACAAACCTCTGTCATCATTTTAAGTGGGAGAACTTGCACAATCGGTGGCTGACTAAATACTTTTTTGCCCCACTGTATATATATACATATATATATATATATTGCGCTCTTAATTTTGCTCATTTAAGAGACGCAATCCACTGCTCGTGACCTTAGTAGATCAGCTTTGCGTGCGCTATCAAGCTTGCACGTGTTTTCGTACACGTAAACCTTTAGTAGATCAACGTATTATAAAATATTTTCCCCTAAAAATCCACATTGCACCAAAATACAGACACACTTTACTGTCTGACTTTGGCTCCTATTTTTCCTGGCTGGCTGACTTGAGAGGGTAGCCAATCCCTCGTGGATTTCTGGAGGCTATCACCATGGAGACGGTGCTCTGCCACACGTGTCTATAGATCCTGCTGCTGGATAGAGGGCACAACCAGAGGTGGTGCATTCCCTGCATCTCCATTCTGTGCTCAACAATGAGCTAGGGTGGTGGAAGAGATAAGATTTGGGCGACGTATACGCTGAAATATTTACAGACTGAGATGCAGCGGAGGAAAGAGGGCAGATGAGGTGATGAGGACGAGAGCAGAAATATGGTGTGTGTGAAAGTTATGTGACAGGAGTGGAGGATTACAGAGAGAGGAGGGGGGAGGTCTGCAGTGAGAGGAAGAGGAAGCTTCATCCCTGTCTGTGTCATGCAGACAAATAGCGTGTGATGCTAATGACTGGCTAAAGCTTTTGCCCCTGCTGAGAACAGCCGCTAATATGACTGCTAATAAAGGTGCCGTGCAACGCTGTCGCATTCCAGCAGTCGCTCAGCTGTCACCCAAAATTAGCCAAATGGGAGCCCTCCGTCTCCTGCCTCCTCGCCCCTCTCCAGCCTCGCATTAATGCGCCACAAAATGGGCTTCCCTCTCCAGAAGTGTTATTTCTGCACGTAAGGGCCACTTTCTGACAGTGTGATACAATTTGTTCCATCCCATAATGCTGAGGGTGTCCACTCCATAAAAGATGAAGTGGTCATTTTGTGATGTGAAGCCCTTTTCTTTGATTGCTACCTCTTGTACTGCAAACCCCTCCTTGAGGGTTTTCATGGGGCCAAATTTGAGCAATAAAGGCGCAATTCAGTTTACATTTTTAATGTAAGAAATATGTTCATGCTGTTTTGTATTCAAACATTCCTGTCAGCAGGCTTCACGGTGGCAGAGGGGTTAGTGTGTCTGCCTCACAATACGAAGGTCCTGCAGTCCTGGGTTCAATCCCAGGCTCGGGATCTTTCTGTGTGGCGTTTGCATGTCCTCCCCGTGACTGCGTGGGTTTCCTCCGGGTACTCCAGCTTCCTCCCACTTCCAAAGACATGCACCTGGGGATAGGTTGATTGGCAACACTAAATTGGCCCTAGTGTGTGAATGTGAGTGTGAATGTTGTCTGTCTATCTGTGTTGGCCCTGCGATGCGGTGGCGACTTGTCCAGGGTGTACCCCGCCTTCCGCCCGATTGTAGCTGAGATAGGGCGCCAAAAGGGAATAAGCGGTAGAAAATGGATGGATGGGCATTCCTGCCAGCATAGTACCTGTATTATGTTGGGTTTCAAAGCTGTGCAGTCCTAAAAGATAGTCACCACCAAGACAGGGCGCAAGTAATTTTAATAAGTTTCTACTGAATGGACAGCACAAGAAAGTAAATAGGAAAGTGTTTTTGTTGTTTTTTTTAATTATTAATAAGCTTTTTTATCTGTTGGTAATTTTGGTAAATTTAGAGTGGGACCTTGATTCAAAAACCTAATTTGTTCTTTGTTCTGTTTGTTTATTTAAGAAAACGTTTGCAATAAGGAACAATGTAAACATGAATCATAGATTCCTGCCTTAACAAAAGTTCATCATATTTTAGAAAAATGTCTCTGCACTTTAAACACAATGTACAATGAATGCTATACAGTACTGTATGTCAAACAATCCAATCCAATCCATTCAATCCACTTTATTTATATAGCACATTTAAACGACAATAACGTTTCCAAAGTGCTGCACAGTCATGTTAAAAACAATATTAAAAAAACAATATTATGCTCCACCATTGACTGAATAAAAACAAAAAATAAATAAATACAAAACCAATATAAAAAAAAACAATATAAAAACAAATATGATTAAAAACTATTTTAAAGCGTAACATCAATTAAAACAGTAAAATAGAAATCAAAGTGTATAAAAAACACAGAGGACAACAGAGGACAGAGGACCACACAACTCACGTAGTGTTAAAAGCTAAAGAATAAAAGTGGGTCTTAAGACGAGACTTAAAACACTCCACTGTGGAAGCAGTTTGAACATGGAGGGGCAGAGTGTTCCAGAGCTTAGGGCCAACCACAGAGAAGGCTCTGTCTCCCCTGGTCTTAAGTCTGGTCTTGGGCACCACGAGCTGGAACTGGCTCTCGGACCTCAGATTACCCGCAGGAATGTAAATTTGGATGAGGTCCGAGATATATTGAGGTGCCAGCCCATGTACAGATTTAAAAACAAACAGCAATGTTTTAAAATCAATTCTAAAATGAACATGGAGCCAGTGCAAAACAAAGCAAAGAAGGAATGGAATAATGTTCTAATAAATACAAAAGCCAAAACAAGAACATATTTGAACTGTCCTCATTTCAGCCACCCTGCTGACACGCGCAAACACTGTCACTAGCCTTGTGGTGAAGTCACAATTTGTAATCACAAAACTCCTTAACTTTAACAGCCGGGTTGCTACTGATTAGGTATGGAAAATAAAGTCCACTTTACCCAAGTCATCTTTGCATGCAGCAGAAGGAAGAGCAAGGTGGGTAGGTAGCTGTGTCGACAACGCTGTGGATACTTCCTGAATGTTTTAAACCACACATCGCTTTAATTTTTCCCCTTTGTACTCATATTGAGTTAGCAAAACTAGGAAAATGTTGTAAAAATGCTTATGTATGTATATATATATATATATATATATATATATATATATATATATGTGTGTATATATATGTATATATATATAATAATATATATATATATATATATATATGCATATAAATATAGATATACATATACATATGCATATATATATATATATATATATATATATATATATATATGTATGTATATATATATATATACATATGCATATATATACATATATATATGTACAAATATATATATATACATATATGTATTTGTATATATGTATGCATGCATGTATGTTTTTATGTATGCATATATATACAGTATATATATATATATATACATATATATACACTGTATATATGTGCATGGTCCATGGTCGGGATCATGTTTTTGCATTTTCTGCTAGTTTTGGACTCCGTTAGTCCCTGTTTTCGTGCAACCTTGTTTGTTTAAGTTTCCATGACGACTCCATTACTTCTTGTTTTCACTTCCTAGTTTGTTTTGTCACCTTGGGTACTCATTGGGTTCACCTGTCTGCGATTAGTGGTCGCCCGCTGACCAGTTTCCCAAGCACTAATCGGAGGCAGCATTTAAGCTTGTCTTTGCCAGTCAGTCGCCCTGGCATCAGTGTTCTTTTCATTCTCTGTTCATGCTAGTTTTTTTCACCTTATAGTTCAAGCTCCTCGTTTCACGTCACAGTATGTGTTTTTTTTTTTTTTTGGTTTCATGTCCATAGTCTGTCTAAGAGTTAGTTTTTGTTTCCATACGCTAAGTTTGTGTGCCCGCCTTCTGTGCCCCTTTCGTTTGTACTTTTCTGAGTTAAAGATTAAATCATGTTTTTACCTGCACGCCATGTTCCGAGTAGTCCGTCTGCCCTCCTGGGAGAACGACCCCGCGGAAAGCTGCGACCCCCTCCCCTCCACCTTGAAAACATACACAGGTGTGTGTGTGTGTGTGTGTGTGTGTGTGTGTGTGTGTGTGTGTGTGTGTGTGTGTATATATATATATATATATATATATATATATATATATATATATGTATATATATATATATATATATATATATGTAGATATATATATAGATATATATATATATATGTAGATATATATCTGTATATATATATATATATATATATATATATATACATTAATTAGGATATAGATTTTCAGATTAATCATGATTTTCTTTGTAACGATTCTTAACCCTTTCAAAAAAATAAAAAAATGTATTTAAAATATATTTTGTTCTTTTTTTTTTTTTCAATCCATCCAGTCCAGCCACTTAGGCAAATCATATTGTTGATAAAGTTACTGTACAGCTTTACTTTACAAAAAAAAAGTTTTGAATACTTCTCTTGTTGCCTTTTTATATTTGACTTTATTAAATGTTTGGGAAGCATTTTAATAAACAAATCCACACAACCAGTAACCAGTAATATACAACTTCATCAGAGCTGTTTATCTATTTTATGGAGGAATGTAATTAATCACAGAACTGGCACTCAATTTAATAAAAAAAAAGATTTTGAATCGAGAATCGATTCTGAATCAAATCGTTACCCCCAAGAATTGAATCGAATCATGTGGTGCCTAAAGATTCACAGCCTGGATATACATGTATATACAGTCGTGGTCAAATTTTACATACACTTGTAAAGAACATAATGTCATGGCTGTCCTGAGTTTCCAATCATTTCTACAACTCTTATTTTTTGTGATAGAGTGATTGGAGCACATACCTGTTGGTCACAAAAAACATTCATGAAGTTTGGTTTGGTTTATGAATTTTTTATGGGTCTACTGAAAATGTGACCAAATCTGCTGGGTCAAAGGTATACTTACAGAATGTTAATATTTGGTTACATGTCCCTTGGCAAGTTTAACTGCAATAAGGCGCTTTTGGTAGCCATCCACAACCTTCTGGCAAGCTTCTGGTTGAATTTTTGACCACTGGACAAAAGTGGTGCAGTTCAGCTAAATTTGTTGGTTTTCTGACTTGGACTTGTTTCTTCCGCATTGTCCACACGTTAAAGTCAGAACTTTGGGAAGGCCATTCTAAAACCTTAATTCTAGCCTGATTTCGCCATTCCTTTACCACATTTGGCACGTGTTTGGGATCATTGTCCATTTCGAACACCCAACTATGCCAAAGACCCAACCTCCGGGCTGATAATTTTAGGTTGTCATGAAAAATTTGGAGGAAATCCTACTTTGTCATTGTCCCATTTACTCTCTGTAAAGCACCAGTTTCATTGGTAGCAAAACAGGCACAGAGTATAATACTACCACCACCATGCTTGACGGTAGGAATGGTGTCCTTGGGATGAAAGACCTCACCCTTTTCTCCTTCAAACATATTGCTGGGTATTGTGGCCAAACAGCTCCATTTTTGGACCACTGAACGTTTCTCCAGAAAGTCTTATCTTCGTCCATGTGTTGTCAGAGGAAACGAAAATTGAGCTCTTTGGCCACAATACACAGCAATATGTTTGGAGGATTTATCGTCTTTGTCCTTGGCTGCACAGATAGACTCCAGCCACCCCTGCGATGGATGGATGTTGTGCTGTCATTTTTATGTGTTCAGTCTGGGGGGGGATTCATGACGGTCATTATATTTAAAATAGTTATCGACTGCCTAGGTACGCGGGCTGATGTTATGCAAGTTATTATAACTTTTTTTTTTAAATCACTGTTTTAAATGAATTTTCTATGTACAGATCTACTTTCTCCTATGCACACATGCACAATGAATGCCACGATGTTATTTCATTGAAATGCCACCGTCATTTTAATTTCCGGGTGGCATATGAGTGAGCTGGAGTGGCCGTGATGAAGAATGTTCAATCCAAGGTCACATGGCGACAGCGTCAGGCAATGTGGGATGGCGAAGCTGCGGAGGCTTCCTGTGGCTTAGTCATTGTGGGGTTTGGGAGCATCCGGGCAAACACTCCTCTCTTCCACTTTCGTAACAAGCTGACAGCACAGAGGCGAGAGGACACCTGTGACTGAAGCTGTCCTGTAGGAAACGCCTCCTAACAGCGAGATTTAAAATCATTTACATAAGACGTTGTCCGGTAGCGGCGGGATCATTTCGGCTGGCAATGTGTGAAAGCTATCGAGTAAGCTTTTACTGCATGTTCACTATCTGCTATCAAAAGCTTTATTTGTTTGTACAATGCTGACCCCAAACAATGAAGTGCACTCGACTCCTTTTAAAGATACAATGAACAGCTGAGCAGCACAGTATTCATTATTTGTTATCCATTAGCTGAGACGGCAAAGCAATTACAGCAATTCAATTGTTCCTCTTTTTTTTAAAGAGTGATTCAGCGCATTAATAACAGTCGCCCTTTGCTTTATTCTTAAGGCTGCTGCACTCTTATTTCCACCAAAGAGCTTCTTGTGTTGAATCTTTAGACACCCCATTATTGGATTATGATCAGGGCTGAAATGTTTGAGGCATCTTTAATTTATGCATAATACATAATGCACTTTTTGACAAAATTACGTTTTGTTCCACTAAATTGGCATTCATCACTTACATTCTTTTTCAGCAGCGCACGCATACCAATAAACAAGAGTTGAATTCATATTTGATCAAACTAATGTGTGCACACTGGAAAGTTAACAAGTGTTTTGATTGAAAAAGGTAATACTTTAGTATGGGGAACATATTCTAAGTAACAAAGACTTAATTTACAGTTATTTGGACACTAAGGGAACATATAAGGCTTAGGGTTAGGGTTAGTAATAAGCAATAATTCTGAGGTTATTGAGGGATGACTCTTAGTTAATGGCTTACTGGTTGTATGATAAGGCCATGCAGAATAAGGCATTGATAAGTACTTAATAATGACTAATTAAGAGCCAATATGTTATTAATTTGCATGTTAATAAGCCACCAAAAAATGTTTTTAGTAATCAACTCAACACATTGTTGCCCCTCCCACGAGAATAAGTGGAGGTAGGGATGGTATTATTTTAGCTACATGCATTGATCATATTTCTACAAATATTCCTGACCAATGCTCCAAAGCAGTCTCAGTTCCTGTAGGTTTTACTGACCACAATATAATAGCAGTCACTAGAAAGACAAGGGTTCCTAAACCTAAACCGAAAATTCATTTTACAAGGTCTTATAAGAGATTTGATGAAGAGTATTTTATTGATAAAATGTCCTGTTTAAATTGGAACGAGGTGTGCAGTGAGGAAGACCCTTAGGCTGCACTGGATTTATTTATGTTAATGTACATGAGTGTTGTGGACAAGCATGCCCCTTTGAAAAAGTTTTCAGTCAAAACTAAGTCTGCCCCATGCATTGATAATGTATTTAGGAGTTTAATGACAGAAAGAGACATGGCTAAAAAAGCCTCAGTCAACTTAGTTTTAATTGTTGACAGGCATAAATACTGTTCCTTAAGAAACCAGGTCACAAGTTAAACAAACTGAAAAAAGGGAATATTACAAACAGAGGTTATATGATGTGAGATATGATTGCAAAAACTTATGGAATGTTTTGAATGATATCATGGGTAGAAAGAACAATGTGTGTACACCTTTTGTGGAATCAAATGGGTTGGTACTCACTAAGCCAGTGGTTCTAAAACGGGGGTACGCGTACCCCTGGGTGTACTTGAAGGTATGCCAAGGGGTACGTGAGATTTCTTTTAAATATTCTAAAAATAACAACAATTCAAAAATCCCTTATTAATATATTTATTGAATAATACTTCAACAAAATATTGTCAGATTGTTAAGAGTTTAGTCCCGTGTCATCTGGACTATTGTTCTACAGTCTGGACATCTGCTGCAAGTGGTGAGATCAGTAACCTCCAGATTGTCCAAAATAGGGCATCAAGGCTGGTTCTGGGTTGTTCACTAAGAACCAATGTAAACCAAATGCATGCTTCTCTTTCCTGGCTAACAGTGCAGAACAAGTTGTCAGCTAATACTCTTATATTCTTCAAGTCAGTAACCGGTAGTAAAACTCCTGCTTTTCTCATGGCCAAATAGTTCACAGTAGCCCTATACATAATCATAATACCAGGGCGTCCAGTGAAGGGCATTTTGTACTCCCTAGTCCCAGGAAGAATGCTTTGAGGAAATCGTTTTTTTATAGATCTGTATCGCTCTGGAATAACCTGCCTCAAATTTTCACCGGCATTGAAAGTAAACAGGTTTTTAAAAAGACAGTCATATTTTATGTGAGTCTTTAAATTAGCTTACTCGTTGATGATTTTGTTTGGTTTTATATTGTGTAGCTATATTTATATGGTAATTATGATTCTGTGACTGTAAATTGTTTGCCTGTTTCCTTATTGATGCTTTTATTTTTTTATTTTTGTTTGTACTGTTTAGTTATAATTATATGCTGTGACGGACTCCCAGCCGCCCTCGCGTGGGTTGCGGTGACACTGGAAACACGACGCATCGTAGCAGGTTTGATTCACATTTATTGTTTCAAACGACCTTTCTTCCGGCCAATTTCTAGTCCGCCGGCTCCTCTTCCTGGTCGCGCTGCACCTTTCGGGGCTCGCCTGCTGCGTCTGTGCCAAGGACTCATCTTGGCGTGATCTCTGTGTCGGGCTCGTGGTCAGGCTGCCGTGGTTTCCTTCCCTGTCTCCTCCTCCCGATCGTGCCTCCTTCGCCTCTCTTAAAGTCTAGGAGCAGATGCACAGATTGTGAGCAGGTGTGTGTCCTACGCACCTGACTCCGATTGCCGTCCTCCTGCCGCTCCGCGTGCGTCACGTCTCTCCTCGCCGCTGCATGCCCCGCCTCCTGGCCTCCATCTTGGTCCAGAGCACCTCTCTCAGTCCGCTGTCGGCCCCTCGGCTGCGTCTCTCCACATATGCTTTACCTTGTAATTGCATTGAGTTGTGGACCCCAGGAAGACGAGTGGGTTGTTGTGGCAACCAGCTAATAGGGATCCTTAATAAAAATCAAATGAAATCAAACATTGGAAAAAAATGCTGCAAGAAAAAATACAAAAAGAGGCTTTTTGTATTTTTTTAAGAGCAAAAAAACTACAACTAATTGCAAAATGTGCAGCTCAAAATAAAGTGCTTTTTGAAGTTCCATAAACATGAAAATGTTTTCCATTAGTAAAGCAGTCAGTCGTCTCAGAATTAACATCTCGATGTCTCCCCGACTTCCCAGTCAGGTGTAATCGATTTACAAAAGAGGCTTCTTTTTTATTGTTGCTAAACTATATATTTGTTTCCACATGTCGGATTATAAATTAGAGGAGGCTGCGGTCAGCCATGTTTGTTTACCTGGTGCGCTCCCCCCAGTGTCCACCTTAGATCCGCACTGTAAAAGTTTTTGTTTTACGGTACTTCGATATTCAAATGTTTTTGAATTGATTCCAAATCTTCCACATCCGGATCGAGATGCATCAAAGAATCTTAAAGTTATTGTGTGGATTTATTTGCATTGAACGTTTTGGTTTAGGTTTTTTTTTATTGAAATACATACACAAAAATCATAAAAGTCCTTTAAAGCATTGCTTTCTTTTATAAAGGTGCAACAGTTAAAAAGGATCATCTCCCGTCCTTTATAGTTTCAACAAACTTTGCTATGAGATGCATTGTCAAAATGCCAAATTTATTTTAAATGTCATGCAAACCAAATTGTGCATGATTTAGATTTCAAAATGAACACACACGAAGGGCCTCATGGAACAACAGTCGCGTGGTTTTCCTACTAAAAATAGACGTGACAGAAGTCACGCAAATAAAAATTCAGATGAATGGGCAAGTCAATCAGTCTGAGGAGTAAAAGTTGGCACTTTTTCATGTGAACTGTTACCCAGCATCACCTCTGTGTGTTGTATCCACAGTCTGTGGTTAGAGTGTCTGCCCTGAGATCGTTGGGTCGTGAGTTCAAACCCTGGCCGAGTCATACCAAAGACTATAAAAATGGGACCCAGTACCTCCCTGCTTGGCACTCAGCATCAAGGATTGGAGTTGGGGGTAAAATCACCAAAAATGATTCCCAGGCACAGCCACCACTGCTGCCCACTGCTCCCCTCACCTCCCAGTGGCTGATCAAGGGTGATGGGTGAAATGCAGAGAATAATTTCGCCACACCTAGTGTGTGTGTGACAATAATCGGTACTTTAACCTAACTGTAGAAATGTTCGTACGGCAGCTATGGAGTTGACGTGAGGCATAGCACATTTCCACGTCAACGTCAGTCCTTTGCGGTTAAAAAGGGCGTTCTGCAGCTTTTTGTGCGTACGCAAGCTTGTTGCATGAGGACCTTGATCCACTCAGATCCAAACAACGAGTGCTAAACAATGTGCGCAAACTATAAAATTGCCTGCTGTAGGTGATCTACTTAGGTGTTCTAGACGTAAAATTGATGACAAGTACAAAAGTGGTGCAGACTGCCTTATTCAAACGAGGTGTTTGCGTGTACTACACAGATGTCACAATGGAGACACTCATTTACTGCACATTCATGTTTTCATGCTCCTACATGGAGCGTTTTGCTATGTTCACATACATAGCAAATATAGTATATACCACTTTTTCTGGACATCTTTAGAAGTGTCCTATATGAAAAAAAAATTAATGCAATTCTAATTAAATCAACCCTTAAGTCATTCATCAGCTGAACAGATGATATGATATCACATATCTGACAGAAATATGCCAGTTGTCGACAGGGGCACGGAAGATTGTCTCTTTCCGTCGTCTGTCATATTGCACTGTATATATATATTGCAGTCATTTGTCTGCCAGTTGTGCAAACATTCCAAAAGTGCCAAACGTAAACGCAAACATTTTTAAATTTTAAACAAACACATTGTTAGTGCTTAATGATTATATTTGTGTCTCATCTTCCCACAATTGAGGGTTTTCTAATAATCAAGCACGTACTGGAATTGATAGGAATTGAATGATCTTTAATGCCATTGCACAAGTACAACAAAATGTATATTAACATACATATTATTCAGATACTGATTTTTTGGTGTTTAGTGGTGCAAGGATAGATTGTGAAGCAAAATTAAAACCAAATCAAGTGAAAATTGATAGAGTATATGAAACTAAATTCTTGGAAATAATAATTGATCAAATTATTTTGGAAACCCCATATTGAATATAAAAAGGGAAAAATATCCAAATCCATTGGTATTTGTTATAAAGTAAGACACATGCTGAATAAGAAATGCGTTAAGATCTTGGTCAAGTGGGAGTGACCTCAGGATGCAGAGACGGGAGACAAGGTGGGATTACAAAAAATGAAAAAATTTAATTGGACAAAAAGGGATAACTAAGGGCAATGGGGCAGAAACGCACACCATCTAATCAGGGCAAAATATGTTCCTCAGAGGTCGGCGGGTTAAAGGGCCAGAACACATTGAGCAAGGCAAGAGTCCAAAACAAGAAATCCTTTTACCTCAGGGAGACAAGAAAATAAACACACAAGAGGTTAGGGAATTCAGGACAAAGTAGAAAAAACCTATTGGGACTGGTGAAGCAGGTGCATGCACGAGGTGAGTTCGGGATACAATAACCGGCGAGGCCAAGCTGTCAGTGACGAGCCTAAATACTGCCAGGTTAATTGAGAGCAGGTGTGCCACAAGGTCCGCCCCTTGCCGAGGATGAAACACTGATAACACAGGTGCAGAAAAGGAGAAGGCAAAATGTCTGCATATGTTAAATTATTCTTTTATTTTTCCATATCTAACATATTGTGTTGAAGTTTGGGGAAATGTTTATAAAACAAACTTAGAATTAAAAAAGGGTTGCTAGAATAATACACAAAGCATGCTGCTATGAACCTACCAATCCATTATTCCTAAATTCTAATGTGTTAAAATGTTCAAATATTGTTTTTAAAAACAATGGAAATTGTGTTTCAAATAATGAACAACAGCCTTCCAGCTTGTATTCTTAGGTTATTTAAATTAAGAGAAAAGTATAATTCACGGGTGATATTGCTTTTTGAAATACTGCATGTAAAGTAAGAACGAATATAACATACAAATGTATTTCAGTTTTAGGAGTTCAAAGGTGGGGCTTCACGGTGGAAGAGGGGTTAGTGCGTCTGCCTCACAATACGAAGTTCCTGCAGTCCTGGGTTCAAATCCAGGCTCGGGATCTTTTTGTGTGGAGTTTGCATGTTCTCCC
This sequence comes from Nerophis ophidion, assembly GCF_033978795.1. Lineage (NCBI taxonomy): Eukaryota > Metazoa > Chordata > Actinopteri > Syngnathiformes > Syngnathidae > Nerophis > Nerophis ophidion. Next base: position 56,150,117 of record NC_084613.1, read on the forward strand.
CGTGAATGCGTGGGCTCCCTCCGGATACTCCGGCTTCCTCCCACTTCCAAAGACATGTACCTGGGGATAGGTGGATTGGCAACACTAAATTGGCCCTAGTGTTTGAATGTGAGTGTGAATGTTGTCTGTCCATCTATGTTAGCCCTGCGATGAGGTGGCGACTTGTCCAGGGTGTACCCCGCCTTCCGCCCGATTGTAGCTGAGATAGGCGCCAGCGCCCGCGACCCCAAAAAAAGGGAATAAGCGGTAGAAAATGGATGGATGGATGGAGTTCAAAGGTGGAACAAGCTCAGTGATAAGTTGCAGACACGTAGTTCTTTGTTAAGGTTTTAGAAAGCCTTGAAAGGTGAAATAATTAAAAATTATAAAATATAGCAACGATTACTTTAAATATAAACCTTGACTTCAGCCTATTCCTTTTTCGGTCATTCTTTTTCTTTTTGTGTGTGTATGTCTATGATTGTTAACATGTAAAATCTGTGCTGTTAAATTGATCACACATAATAAACTCATTTCATTCATTCATACTTGAAGACAAACACGCTATATGTTTTGCGTCGTCTATTTTTCTCATTTAGGAGACGCAATCCTTTGCACACAACTTTAGTGATTAGTTTTTCGTGCGCTATCCAGTTTGCATGTGTTGTAATACATGCAAACCTTTAGTGTGTATCTGGACTACAGAGGGACTGGAAAGCTGGTCATTAGACCCTTGTACAATCTGACCCTCCTCTCCAAGCCCACTCACCTGTTCCCCCCCCTGCCTTGGTTGAAGCTATCCTGCCGAGACCTGCCCTTGATTTATTTGGAAGGTCCCGGCAGGGAGAGGCGGCGATGAGTGGCATTTTAATGTGGTTTTGAGGTGTTTGGTTGAAAACACTATTGATCACAGTGCTGCAACGTGCTCACACACTAGCACACACCCTCACTGTCCCACAGACCCTCACGCAGCCCTGAGGGAGGAGGCCGGCTGTCAGGCAGGGAATGAGTTTCCATGCGGGTTTGGATTAATGAAATGGGGCCCCTGGTTGCAGAGGAGAGCAGGGGGTCAGACCATTAAGGAATCCCTGGGCATGGCGAGATTGAGCCTGCCAGCTGACTGATCCCTGACTGACTGATGGACAACAGAGCGGAAAGACGGATAACTCCTCATCACGGATGTCGGCAGGGCAGTTCCAAAACATTCCACAGGGGGCTTATAGGCGCTTTAAGAGTCAACTCAGGGAAAGCAGACATTAGCTTGATGTCACCTTGTTAGACTCCTTACAATTTATCTTCAGTCTGTCACTGCTTCCACCCAAAGCAATTTCTGTTTCATAAGGGAATTTGATATTCCCTTAACAATAACAACATCTAGACAATGCTGTTAGTTCCGTTACAGCACTAAGACATCATTGTTAGCCACCTCACAAAGCCCTTTGCTTTTTAACAGGAATGGATAGTTTCTAACTCATGTGATGAGCTTATTATTTAATGAATGTATTTTTCATGATTGGATGCCCAACAAAATTTGTGTCTCTGTGCAAAGAGTAGTGCTGTTTCTCCTAAAAATATGAATCCACAAATTAGCAGCTGCATTTTATAAAGCATAGCATTGAAAGTGTGGGGGAAAATCAGAGGCTTATAGTCTGGAAACCACAGTACATCTGCTTCCCAAAACCCCAGATTTATTTCTCTGCACACAAAAATGATCATATTCCATTGTGGTTAACCCTTACTAGGGCACTGGTTTATCAAACTATGGAAACATTATCATAATACTTTTTAAAAAACCACACCCAAATGAATGCAAGAAAGGGCTATGAAAAAATTGGCACCTTTAACTTAGACTTAAAATGTAGTTGACAACCTAAATGGACGGCGGAAAAGGTCATAAGGACTCCTTTTCCTCCTATCCAGGAGATCGCAAAAAGCCGCTGCCTGACCAGGCCTCAGAAAATCTGTAGAGACTCCTCCCACCCCCATCATGGACTGTTTTCACTGCTGGACTCTAGAAAAAGGTTCCGCAGCCTCCGTAGCAGAACCTCTAGGTTCTGTAACAGCTTCTTCCCTCAGGCCATAAGACTCTTGAACGCATCATGATCAATGCCCCCCCCCCAAAAAAACGGATTAACTCGCTGGAATATAAAGACAATATAACATACAATGATAAACATGGATGCATATGCAAAAGTGCAATATATTTATCTGTACAGTAATCTATTTATTTATATCTAAACCTTATTGCTCTTTTATCCTGCACTAGAAAGAGCTAATAAAACAAAATTCCGTTCTTATCTGTACTGTAAAGTTAAAATTTGAATGACTATAAAAGGAAGTCTAAGTCTAAATGCCCACAATGCGCCTTCCCCAGTGGTACGGTGATAAAACAGGCATTAATAAATCAGAAATTGAACCTACATCTGAGTGGTGTCCGAACATGTCTTACCAGTTTGTGTAAATATAGGCTTTTTTGTCATCTTAGAACAGAATGCATTGTAAAGGGGCCCCAAAACATACAGCCCGTACAATTCCAAAGTTCACCCTCACTGAAGGTATTGGTGTAACGGATTCTGGCTGGTGCAGCAGTGCGAGTCAGTTGGTAAACTTTTTTTTAGTTCTTCATTTATTTGTTTATGGACAGCGTGCATGACACATTGCTCACAAGGTATCGATGGGGCCACCATATTTAGTCAACGGCTAATTTTGATCTGTTATCGTTAGTTTGATCCCGCCTGACATTCATGTACATACTGTCAATACAGACAGACAAATAAACACGTGAGAAAACAAATGACCCAACTAGGGGTCCACAATAATTATGGAATGTATACGTTTAAAAGCTATACTAAAAATACTACAACAATACACAGGTACAGATACTACACTCTGCTATTGTTAAACTACCTATGCAAAATTCTGTATATTATACTAAATACTAGTCGAGTCAATGTTGGCAACAAACAAATTAATGTAATTTGGTACAGTTTTCAGGTCTCACTCTATGATGCCTTAAATGGGAACGGCACTATTTTTTGGAATTGTGCCTATCTTTGACGATGCCTATGTAAGAAAATAACACATCCTTTTTTTGAATGTGTTGTAATTTTTAATACACAGCAAGTACGAGGTGGCTAACAATGAAGCTAGTTGGAGTCGTCCTTTTCTCGCATAAAGCCCCTTAAGAAAACATCTAAAACCACTCACAACACTCCATTAAATAGCCACCAAAAATTACCACTATTGTTACTATAAGCAGCAGCACGGTCCTAGTCCGGGGTCGTTCTGTGTGGAGTTTGCATGTTCTCCCCGTGACTGCGTGGGTTCCCTCCGGGTATTCCGGCTTCCTCCCACCTACAAAGACATGCACCTGGGGATAGGTTGATTGGCAAAACTAAATTGGCCCTAGTGTGTGAATGTGAGTGTGAATGTTGTCTGTCTATCTGTGATGGCCCTGCAATGAGGTGGTGACTTGTCCAGGGTGTACCGCCCGAATGCAGTTGAGATAGGCTTCAGCACCCCCAGTCACCCCAAACCGGACAAGCAGTAAAAAATTGATTGATGGATGGGTTGTTATAAGTGCTACCACAGAGGGACAAATTTTCGCAGCACACCTTGAGACCTCCGATTTCGGGAGGCGGGGGTGGGGGGCGTGGTCAGGGGTGGGGCGGGGTTTGCGTGGTTGTGGGTGTGGTTATTTACAGCTGTTGTGTGCGCAGTTGTGCACTGCACTTTCTAAAGTAGATGCTATTGTCACATATGCATGATTGATTGATTGATTGAAACTTTTATTAGTAGATCGCACAGTACAGTACGTATTCTATACAATTGACCACTAAATGGTAACACTGCAATAAGTTTTTCAACTTGTTTAAGTCGGGGTCCACGTTAATCAATTCATGGTACAAATATATACTATCAGCATAATACAGTCCTCACACAAGTTAATCATCATAGTATATACATGTAATTATTTACAATCCGGGGGGTGGGATGAGGAGCTTTGGTTGATATCAGTACTTCAGTCATCAACAATTGCATCAACAGAGAAATGGACATTGAAACAGTGTAGGTCTTACTTAGTAGGATAAGTACATCCAGCAGAGAACATAATGAGTTCACAAAGCATAAGAACAAGTATATACATTAGAAATACATTTGATTATTTACATTAGGTTATTTACAATCGGGGGAGATGGGATGTGAATGGAGGAGGATTAAAGGGTTGAAGTTGCCTGGAAGTGTTGTGGTGCATCATGTACAGTAGATGGCAGTATTGTCCTGTTTAAGAGTGTCACATGCTGTTTACGGCAGACGAACTGCCTTACGGTAGAGTGTTAGACGTAAACGTGACTGTTGTTGTTGTGTGTTGTTACTGCGCTGGAAGGACGTTTATGAAACTGCCTAACAATAAACCCACATAAAAACCAAAAACTCGCCCTCGATCATTCTACAGTTATAACGTCATTGGGCAGACACGCTCTCAGACACGTCACCCAGGTCCTCGTGGAGCTAAGGGGGCGTGGCCTCCAGCTCCGCCTGAATTTCGGGAGGTTTTCGGGAGAGGCGCTGAATTTCGGGAGTCTCCCGGAAAATCCGTGAGGGTTGACAAGTATGCACATAGGTAACCGGCAAATGCAGCTATGACATACTGAGCTGCTGCATTGCCTCTGAGTTGGTAAAAGTTAATTGTAAATTATAAATAATGCCTCTCATTTGTATAGTAGGTTATGGCCACAAACCTAAAAGTTGGTCAACATTAGTTACATTCAACATAAATGGCGATGATAGATGATGATACCGAGTGGTTAGAGTGTCCACCCTGAGATCCGTAGGTTGTGAGTTCAAACCCCGGCCTAGTCATACCAAAGACTATAAAAATAGGACCCATTACCTCCCTGCTTGGCACTCAGCATCAAGGGTTGGAATTGGAGGTTAAATCACCAAATATTATACCCGGGCGCGTCTCCGCTGCTCCCCACTGCTCCCCTCACCTCCCAGGGGGTGAACAAGTGGATGGGTCATATGCAGAGGACAAATTTCACCACACCTAGTGTGTGTGTGTGACTATCATTGGTAGTTTAACTTGAACTTTTAGATGGCGAAAAATAAATGAATAGAGGCATGTTCGCGCCCACCTTTTATTCTTTTTTTTTTTTCAACCTGCATGAGGATTACTATTAAAACACCTCCAAGTAAATTTTCAACCTTTATAAAATATTGTAATAACTTTTGGGATGATACATGTTCTTCTAACTAGTTGAATGACACCTCTGCCATGGCCTGAGTGGGTATGTACAGCTTTTACTGGCACTGAGTCACACAAAAAACTGCAAATATGCTGACTTGTTTTACGGGATACGTCCCTTCCCCTTTCCTCATTTGTTAAAAAGACGGAAGTCGATGAGAGGTATTATGGCTGAAACTCCAAAACAACCAAAGAAACGAAAAGTTTTGTCTGAGGAGACAAAAAAGAAAAGTGGCGCTGATAAGAGGATAAAAGGACAGTCATGATTAACAATACCACAGCTTTCATTCGCTGGCGTCAAGTCAAAGATGAGGGATTTCAGACCGATGCTGCCTTGGCTCTGTTCCTGCTCAACCAGTAAATGACTTTCAATGCTCAACTCAAAATGATAATGCAATCGGAAATTGGTGTGGTAGCAATAAATAACCACCAGTGTGATAGTTTCACTATTACTTCCTTCGGAAACAATCTCCCGGCGGTCTTTCTTTGTTTTATACCCGCATTCGCCCGATACATTCTTGGTAGTAAAATCATTATTGTAGCGCAATCCAGGATAATTTCTTGATTGTGTCTTTTATTTAACATCAGCATAGTCATTAGGGACGTAATATTTGTGCCAATATTACAGTATGTCAGTATGACGCTATATGCGCTGGTCATCATGGGAATTGTGGTTTTCTTCTGGTAAAACACTACCACTTTTGTCCAGTGGCGCCGCCAAAATCAACCAAAACTGAAAGTTATTTTGTAGGGCTTTAATTCGTCACCTATGCTGGAAGATGTAAACATCCCATCAGTTGGCATCCCAGTCGGAGTAGACATTATAAGTGATTGTTTTATTGTTTTAGTAGTTTGTATTTCTTGTTTATTACTTAGCAATGGTGCTACTTGCTGGAGCTATTTATCACATATAGCTCATCCTCCCACTGCGCCACGCCTCCTTGGGACGGTGTGGCGCAGTGGGAGAGTGGCCGTGCGCAACCCGAGCGTCCCTGGTTCAATTCCCACCTAGTACCAACCTCGTCACGTCCATTGTGTCCTGAGCAAGACACTTCACCCTTGTTCCTGATGGGTGCTGGTTGGCGCCTTGCATGGCAGCTCCCTCCATCAGTGTGTGAATGTATGGGTAAATGTGGAAGTAGTGTCAAAGCGCTTTGAGTACCTTGAAGGTAGAAAAGCGCTATACAAGTACAACCCATTTATTTATTTATTTATTCATCCAGGCTCAAAAATATAATGTTCTAGATTATCATTTGTCCCAAAGTAGGCTTTGCTGGCTCTTATGAAATCTGCCTCAATTAGTAGTTGTTGTTATTACTGTTGAAGGAAATAGTAAACGTTGTGCCAGCGCCCCCCGCGACCCCGAAAGGGAATAAGCGGTAGAAAATGGATGAATGGATGGATGGATGATAAAATTGTTGCTGCCGTATTCTTAAAATGAGCACATTTCGTAAATATTACGTGTTATTATGAATGTGCCTGTTATTACATCACATGTTTACTTACAGCATGTATATAAAATATTGATGAGATTTTTTTAGGTTTTTAGAGCACGTTATCAGTGGAATAGATTGGATCCCATTAGCTCCAGTGTAAGAGTCGCACAAGACAATGTACCAATGCCTCAAGCTTTTAGCTCATTGGCTAGTGCACTTTACTGAAGTGAAGTGAAGTGAAGTGAAGTGAATGACATGTATATAGCGCTTTTTCTCTAGTGACTCAAAGTGCTTTACATAGTGAAACCAAATATCTAAGTTGCATTTAAACCAGTGTGGGTGGTACTGGGAGCAGGTGGGTAAAGTGTCTTGCCCAAGGACACAACGGCAGCGACCAGGATGGCGGAGGCAGGGATTGAACCTGGAACACTCAAATTGCTGGCAGGGCCGCTCTACCAACCGTGCTGTACTGCTCCAATATTACTCTTACCCTTATATTCTCTCATTTAGGGTGCCATACTTCAGTGTGAAGGGGGTTACATTGGTACCAGAATTAGAGTGAGGTTTGGTGGGGGGGGGGTGACTGTATGCCAGTTGATTAGATTAGATTAGATTAGATTAGATTAGATTAGATTAGATAGTACTTTATTTATTCCTTCAGGAAAATTTAAATTTTCAGCACAATCCCATTCAAGATCAGACAAACATTACAGGGAGACAGAACAGGATTGCTGACGGGTACTGCCGGCTTCCAGCGCCCCTTACAAAAAAAGATGAGATACAGGTAAACAAAGGGGGGAATGGGAGAAAAAAATAGAAGATATGAATAAAATGACATCAAATAAAAACATCCGTCTAAGCCTGGGCCCTGGAGAGGGGGTCTAAACTGAGGCCAGGGAAAAACAACAACAACAGTAACAACTCATAGCCATAGTACAAATCCCTCTCACATGTGTGTAAGAGGGAATGATCAAACATCAAAGAACACAATGGACATTAAAGACATTAAAGCAGCGAATACAACCAGACACTTCTACATAAAGCTATGAATAAAAAGTAAAAGAAACATCTACACTTTGGTGGCCTCTGCGGTGTTCCACACCATCGTCCGCTGGGGTGGAGGGAGCATGGCCAGAGACAGGAGCAGACCCAACAAAGCAACCAAGAGAGCCGACTCCACTCTCAGCCGCCAACCAACTCTGGGCCAGTGTCCAGTCCGCATGGATGAGCGAGAATATGTCCAAGGAGACTGAGGTGTACGACACCTGCTCACCCAGCCAAGACACCGCAAAGCCTCTCCATCCCGGCGCTCAGTGCTAGCTCCGCAGCACTGTCCCCTCATCCACATCTCCTCCAGTCCCTCCAAACCGACTCCGGTGTGGCAGACACCCAGCAGCTGGTCTCCATGGCCAAAAGGCTCCCAGGAGGCAGATCCAGAAGTCCACAAAAAGCACCGCAAAGGTCACGAAAGTGCCACCCCTTGTCACACAGTCTCAAAGGGTCCCGGACCAAAAGGAAAAAAATATAATAACACATGAAAACAAGAGGGAAACACAAAAGGATCACACAAGAGCACTGAGCTCCTGCCAACAGCAGCCACTACTAAAAAAAAATGATACAGCCATGCGACAGTACATTTGTAAATCTCACACCACGATGCCTTAAGAGTTGTGCTGGACAACACATAAACAGCTCTGTCTTTCAGCCATCGACTCTGTTTGTGGAATCTGGGCGAAACAAGGCAAGGTCACACTGTTGAAATAAATTAACTTCGGACGGATTTGATGTGTCTACAGAGAATTGGCATTTTTTACATGCTACAGTAAAAATGCAAGCCTGATTACTGAACTGTTCCGCTGAGTGGAGGTCTTATGATCCTCATTGACAATTTAACCCATGTCAAAAAGAAAAACCCCAGCCCACTTCAACATTCCAACAAATGCACATTGGTCACTTCATCTTTCATCCAGTTCAGTCATATATTTTTTTTTTTATGTAGGAGTAGAGCCAGCCAGGGGAAATATCTAAAGGTTGTGTGAGCGTTTGTAAAATAGCAGCCAGGGATATTTCACAGCCCAGTGAACGTGCCCAAAGCGTGTTTAGCTCCAAGCTCGGGACGAGGCTTTATTTGACGGCCAAAAGCACTGAGGGCTCATCATAATTCTGACTATGTGGGATGCTTTTGTTCAAACGTGCCAGATATGTGCACACGCTTCCAACTAAAGTAAGAACGTGAAAACTTGACGTACATATTGCTCAGGTAGCAGTTAAGGGTTGATATGTGAAGCAGTGGAAGATCGCCTTAACAACAAACCTGGATGAACGGATTTTCCTGCGACAAAGAGCTCTAGAGAATGCATTAAAATCAGATGCGTGCCGCCACCCAGGCAAAATTCAATTAATCTGACTTCATGTTGTCTTTTCCCATTTATATCTAAATTCCCGACAGGCAATGTTTTGATGTGATGCGTTCACATCAGAAGAAAGGCATATGAGTTGCCTGTGTGTTTCCAAAGAACGCACCGAGATTAAAGGATCACAAATTGCTGATTTAGTTTGATATAAAGATCGTATTGACATGTTACTGTTTGATTCTGATGTATTTGTTCAGAATCAGATGTGGATAGAGTTGTCAAGAAATGTACTTAAATAAGTTAATGTAACTTTAGAGTAGTATGACTAGTTAGTAGTCATCCAACAGTAATTATTTAGAGAAAAAAAGCTAATCGAGTATACTGAGAGTAACTTCTGATTCATTTAGTAGTTATATTTCAATTGTACTTGCACTACAATTGAATTGGTGTTTGTATGTGTGTGTGAGGGGGAAACTGAAAGACATTATTACAGCATGTACTACGCAAAATGCACATTTTACGATCACTTCTGATGTTATAACAGGGCTAATGTTAGCATGTGCGCAGCTAAAACTTAAAAAAAAAATTAAAAATTACAACTCACGGCAACATGTTTTCTATAGTTGGAAGTAGTGTTGTCCCAATACGGTACCAAAATTATTTCGATATTTGTCGGTAGTTTTCCAAATAAAGGGGACTACAAAATATTGCATTATTGGCTTTATTTTGACAAAAAATCTTATGTTACATGAAGCATGTGTTTCTTGTTGTAAGTTTGTCCTTAATAAAATAGTGAACATACTAGACAACTTGTCTTTTATTAGTAAGTAAGCAAACAAAGGCTCCTAATTAGTCTGCCGACATATGCAGTAACATATTCTGTCATTTTGACGGTGTGACGCAGTGGAGGAGTGGCCGTGCGCAACCCGAGGGTCCCTGGTTCAATCCCCACCTAGTACCAACCTCGTCACGTCCGTTGTGTCCTTGAGCAAAACACTTCACCCTTGCTCCTGATGGGTGCTGGTTAGCGCCTTGCATGGCAGCTCCCTCCATCAGTGTGTGAATGTATGTGTGAATGGGTGAATGTGGAAGTAGTGTCAAAGCGCTTTGAGTACCTTGAAGGTAGAAAAGCGGTATACAAGTACAATCCATTTATCATTTATTTTCCATTCTATTATTTTGTCAAAACTATTAAGGAGAAGTGGTAGAAAATTCATTATTAATCGACTTGTTAATTTCCTGTTAATATCTGCTTGGTTTTTCTTTTAACATGTTCTATCTACACTTCTGTTAAAATGTGATAATCACTTATTCCTCTGTTCTTTGATACTTTTTGGTTTTGGTTGATACCACCAATTTAGGTATCAATCCGATACTAAGTCGTTACAGGATCATACAATGGTATTTTTCAAAGTCCTCATGTCTTTAGGGACATATTTACTGAGTTTATAAACATTATATATTTTTTTTTAAATGAAAGAAGATGTTGTGATGGTTTTTTTGGTTTTTTGTTTTTTTTCATAAAGAACTCTAACTGGGTCTTCTCACATCATTTTTGTTGTAGTTTTTAACGTTTCCATAGCGAGGCTACTGTCAGATGAGCTACTTTGTATTATAAATGGCAACAGCGGAGGATGAATGCCCCACAACAACAGGAGAGAGAAAAGGAAGTGTTTATTGACTATGGCGTGGACTACAATGCCGGACGTGCACAAATTTAGTGAAATTATGCAGATCCCAATAACATAAAAGCAACGACCAAGAAAAGTTGGTTTTGCATAGTATTGCTAAACAAAACATCAGGTAATGTCTCCTAATGGGTGCAATTTTGGGTTTTTCCTTACACTAAAAATACCAGTATGATGAAGCATATTACGTCTGACTACAGTAGTTATGATGCTTGTAGTAAGGCTTCGTAGTTTACAAAAGTCGTACTAAAACATTTTGACAGATTCTTAGGCGCAGTGTGTAATGTCAATGAAACATCAAAGTTTTGGTTTTGCTTGCTTACTGGTACTTGCTAGAGTCATTTATTGAACAGGTGTCGACCTATAGTCCACACTTATCTCTTATACAGGTATGTGACTGCCATCTACGGGTCACACACCATGTACCAAATAAAATTGCATTGAGGTCGGTAAGTACAACCATAATTAATGCGTATGTACATTAGGCGCACCAGATTATAAGGCAAAATGTCGATTTTTGAGAAAATGAAAAGATTTGAAGTGCGCCTTATAGTCCGAAAAATATAGTCGGCTGAAATGTGAACATTTCTAGTGACACAGATTACAGCACATGGTATAAATATTTTGGGGTTTTTTTCCGAGTTTTTAATGTCAATAATGAAGAGTTCTACTGCCTCGTCTGCCAAGTTGGTTTTGCATAATATTGTAAAACAAAACATCAGCTAATATCTCTTAATGGGTGCAATCTGGGGTTTTTCTATACACTAAAAACACCAGTATGATGAAGCATAGTATGTCTGACTACAGTAGTTATGATGTTCGTAGTAAGGCTTTGTAGCTTACAAAAGTCGTACGAAAACATTTTGACAGATTCTTGGGTGCCGTGTATAATGTCAATGAAACATCAAAGTTTTGGTTTTGCTTGCTCACTGGTACTTGTTGGAGTCATTTATTGAACAGGCGTCGACCTACAGTCCACACTTATCTCTTATACAGGTATGTGACTGCCATCTACGGGTCACACACCATGTCGCAAATAAAATTGCGCTGAGGTCGGTAAGTACAACCATAATTAATACGTACATTAAGCGCAGCTTGTTATAAGGAGCATTGTCGAATTTTGAGAAAATGAAAGGATTTGAAGTGCGCCTTATAGTCCGAAAAAATATATTTGGCTGAAATGTGAACATTTCTAGTGTCACAGATTACAGCACATGGTACAAATGTTGTTTTTTTTGTTTCTTTTTGAGTTTTGCAATGTCAATAATGAAGAGTTGTGCTGCCTCGTCTGACATCATGTCACTTTTTACAGTGATGTGGTCATGTGACTGCCAGGCTCTGTTTGTTGTTATTGAAATGGAGCCACTCGTGCTTATGTTGGATTGGTGAAACAATGTGACCGTGCCTGCTGGAGGAAGACTCTCTAACGTGCAAAATTAATAAGTCTAAGTGAGAAGTAATCAATATGTTGTAAATAAACAGTGGCGGGCCGTGTGTTTCCCACCTAGGCCTTCAGTGATGACCGACTTCAATGATTATTACCTCGCAAAATACCATAATTAATGTCACCACATGATCATTGCTGGAGAAATACTATACAGGAACAAATGTACACCCTACTGTTCATTGAAACCCATCAACAGTATACAAAACGGGTTATTTTCTGCCGCATCAGCAATTAAAACATATACCGTAAATGTATCTACTTGGCTTATGCAACTTCCGGTCAATAAGGTTTGATTCAAAGTACACACTTCTCAAACATATATTAACTACCTGACCACATGATGGCGACGAATATAAATGTAAAAATGTTAATCAAATGACAAGCATGACACACTTTAACAACAAGAGTTTACAACTGTTAGTAGTAACAGAACATTTACTGTCAACAACTTGTAGCGTTCAATGTGAGGCCATCTAAAAGGCCTTACTGACAACAACTCGTGATCTGATTGGCTATCGCAACTGTCTATCAACTGTATGTGCCCGTTCACTTACAGTGCACGGATGCCTGCATTGTTGATTCTGAAGGCTTCTGGCAGATTTGGTACAGCATGGCAACATAAGCTAGCTGAATTCTGACTGTATACAAACCAAAACTAAAAACAAAAGCACTGGAACGAGCATAATATGACATGAAGAGAATATGAATATGAATATTTTTTTTTAGGGAAAGTAAATAAAACAATCATTTTTTATCTTTAATTATGATCATGATTTCTGGTTATTTTAGACCAGTCGAGAAGGCCTTGGTGGCCCTGACGGCACACCACTGTAAATAAATGTAATGATGAAGTGAAAAGATGTAGCAATATTATTAAAATTCAATGTAAAACCGTTTCTTCTTCACAAAAAATAATCAAGTAAAATTTAGAAATGTGTTTCATTAAAACTACTCTGACAAGTACAGTTGATCCAAAAAGTTACTTAAGTTTATGCAGTGCATTACTACCTACCACTGTTCATAATTCCCAGTAACAGGACAAATAAGTGACTCATTGATTAGGAATTATGCAAACTAGGCATAATTTACTGTTGATTAAACACATATTGAAGCAGTAGAGTTGTAAGGAAAACACCAAGTCTTTTCATTTCCTACAATGTCTATAAAGCAGGGGTCACCAACTTTTTTGAAACCAAGAGCTACTTCTTGGGTACTGATTAATGCAAAGGGCTACCAGTTTGATACACACTTAAATAAATTGCCAGAAATAGCCAATTTGAACAATTTACCTGTAATAAATAAATCTATATGTATAAGAAAATGGGTATTTATGTCTGTCATTCCGTCGTACATTTTTTTTCCTTTTACGGAAGGTTTTTTGTAGAGAATAAATAATGAAAAAAACACTTAAATTAACTTTTTAAAATAGAGGAAAACACGAAAAAAATAAAAATTAAATTTTGAAACATAATTTATCTACAATTTCGACTCTTTAAAATTCAACAAAAAAAATAAAGAGAAAAACTAGCTAATTCGAATCTTTTTGAAAAAATGTAAAAAATTATTTATGGATCATCATTAGTCATTATTCCGGATTAAAGTTAATTTTAAAATTTTGATGAAATGTTTTAAAAAGGTTAAAATCCAATTTGCACTTTGTTATATTATATAACACATTGGACCATTTCTAATAAAGACAAATCATTATTTCTTCTAGATTTTCCAGAACAAACATTTTAAATGAAATTCAAAAGACTTTGAAATAAGATTTAAATTTGATTCTACAGATATTATGGATTTGCCAGAATTTTGTCTATTTTTATTTTAATCAAAATAAGTTTGTAGAAATATTTCACAAATATTCTTCGTCCAAAAAACAGAAACTAAAATGAAGAATTAAAATAAAATGTATTTATTATTTTTTACTATTAGAAAAAAATACTTGAACATTGATTTAAATTGTCAGGAAAGAAGAGGAAGGAATTTAAAAGGTATATGTGTTTAAAAATCCTAAAATAATTTTTAAGGTTGTATTTTTTCTCTAAAATTGTCTTTCTGGAAGTTATAAGAAGCAAAGTAAAAAAATAAATGAATTTATTTAAACAAGTGAAGACCAAGTCTTTAAAATATTTTCTTGGATTTTCAAATTCTATTTGAGTTTTGTCTCTCTTAGAATTAAAAATGTCAAGCAAGGCGAGACCAGCTTGCTAGAAAATAAATACAATTTAAAAAATAGAGGCAGCTCACTGGTAAGTGCTGCTATTTGAGCTATTTTTAGAACAGGCCAGCAGGCGACTCATCTGGTCCTTACCGGCTACCTGGTGCCTGCGGGCACCGCGTTGGTGACCCCTGCTATAAAGGAAGCTCAGTCAAACCATCCCTAACACCTAGTCTTATCATTTTTAATATTGTTGTTCCAAAATGGGGTTGCAGCACATGACCAAAGAGGCCCCCAGAGAAAGTCAACATTTATGTCCAGGTGAGGTCCACAACTAACGGCGGCACTACCTTATCTCTCTGTTGCAGTGTCTATGGATGCCCTGTGGCCAAGAAGAGAAAGAGTCTAGACAGGCAAACCCTGGAGACCTCCCCCAAGAGGAGCACCTACCTCAATGATATGGACAACTCGACAATGGAGGAGTGCTACGAAACGGACGGAACAGAGGAGATGGACGACAGGGAGGAGGAGGGAGGGGATGGAGCGCTAGAGGAAGAGGAGGAGGAGGATGAGGTGGAGGAGGTAGAAAACTATATGGATTACAACGAGGAGCAAATGGAGCATGAGGAAGGAGAGCTGGAGAAAGAGGAGGAAGAGGAGGAAGTAGAGGTGGAGGAAGAGGAGAGGGTAGAGGATGATGAAGAAGAGGAGGAGGCTGTGGCGGAGGTGGACTACGAAGAGGAAGAGGAAGGCGAGCATGGGCCAGGTAAGACGTTCTCATCAAATTGCATTTCACACCACACTGAGATTCAAATGACAAAAAAAAAGAAGGATTTCATAGGACGCATTTGCATATTCATGAATTCATTTGCATACTTGATGGGCCGTATGAAGTAGTTTGGGGCTGGTCGACATGATGTTCAAACATTGTTTGTGTTTTGCGATGGAATGAGGAATGAGATCAGTTAGAACATGCCGGAAGAACAGCATGTCTGTGATCGCGAGTTCCTTTGATAGTTTTCTTTAAATGATTCATTCATTAGGTCCTTTACACATTTTACTTGCTTTTTTTTTACAGCTTTAACGTGTTTCTATTAATACGGTGACATTTTTGCGGACGGGAACTTGTTTTCTTTCAACAGCAAAGACTGTAAAAACTAAGGGCCCACCTTACAATTTACTAATAAAATAGTACGAGCTTAACTTGTGTTACCACTAAGATCTTAAGTCAAAACACTCAAATTGTCTAACAATGAAATCAATTAAAATCAATTTTATTGGTTTGTGCCACCCCCCAAAACAGCACAAAGTTAAGACCTAACATGCCTTTCAAAAAGAAAAGCAAACTTTTAGATATGAAATATTGTATAAAATCAATTCAATGGAATGTACTACTAACTACTTTTACAAAGTAATGTAATAATAATCCACAACATTTACCTTCGCAAGTGGATTTCTATGGTATATCCTTCTAGCTGCTTTTCAGTCAAAACACACCATCGGCAGCTTCTCCATATTTCCATTGCTTCATATCTGCTGTTCAGATATTATTGTAACATTCTTGTTGGCATTAGTGTAATGTTTCAGGGAGAGAGTAGAGACGGCACAGACCTTAAGGGGGAAATACTGCCGTATGATTTATTGTATTTATTAACTATATATATAATAATCAAACAATACCAATGTAAACTAAGGAAATTGACTGTGAACTAGATCCAAAAGTGTATAGGTTGTGAGATTAGCTGTTGAGTGTTACCGTAAATGTTGGACGAGGGGAGGGACAAGGCAGAGCTCAGAGGCCCGTAAGGCAAGCCGGAAGTTAGGTGCGATAGCGGGGAGTAGGACGACCGTGTCCAAGCGGGAGGTTGAGATCCAAGAGGCAGTCAGGGAAGGAACGCGGGGGTAAACGAAGAGACACACAGCTCGTAGACGCGGGAACGAAGGCAGACTGCTGGGAGGATGACAAAGAAGACAAGGGACTTATCGAACAGGGGAAGAAAACACAGAGAGCAAAGAGCAAGGTTGCATAGAGCTAAGATCGCTTATTGTACAGGAACAGATTGTTAAGTTATGGCCTGGAACGCAGGTCTGCATTGGCTTAAGAAGCCCAGGAAGATCATCACTGATGGGTGTGCTGATTGCCGATTTTCTGCAGCTGCCGCTTGCTGCAGGAGTGATGCGTGCAGGAGGTGAGCAGCTGTGGGCGTGTCCCGAGGTGCGATCCGTGGGGTTTATTGAAGAATGCGCATGCCAATACGCCCGGGCCGCGACAATTAGACTCATTCTGCTTCAGTATGGTTTAGCCTAGCAGTGATACGTTTAAAGTGCTTCGCCAAATCACATTATTGATTATTTAATTCAATAAATATTATTCACTTCTTCTCAGCACTGTTCTTCACACTTACATTCTTACTTCCCATGCTTGGGAAAATCAAAGTTATGTTGCTCTCTCGCTATATGTTAATGTTTAGAAGTAAGAACAAATGTTTTGGCCGGATCTAATGGGTTCAACTGTGACATGTTATTCGCTAACTAATAGCAGGAATGCTTGAAACACAATTTTTTGCTCGTAATTTAAAACATTACAATTAGCTATGCGACATCTCTTATCTCAAAACACTCTGAAGTTGTGACACTCTTAGATTGAGGTACCCCTCTGTTGCTGCCAATCACAAACAAAGATAGTCAAAAAAAAATGAATGTCCAACAAAGGACTAACGCAGTTTACACAAAAATAAGAAAGCCTTGAACAATACACTTTATTTGTTTTAGAAACTTGATTCTCAAACCGTGGTATGTGGGTTTAATCTAGTGGTAAGTCAACAATTTGAGTCATTATTCAAGCACAGTGTTTTATTTTCATGGAAAGTCAGTGTTACTGTTCAAACTGTGCGTGACTTTATAGTGGCCAAAAAACAATAAATATACTTGTTAAATAAAACCATCTCCGGGTTGGGGAGGAGATGTGTCCCCATGTGGAGGAGTTCAAGTACCTCGGAGTCTTGTTCACTAGTGAGGGAAGAGTGGATTGTGAGATCGACAGGCGGATCGGTGCAACATCTTCAGTATTTTGGACCCTGTATCGATCCGTTGTGGTGAAGAAAGAGCTGAGCCGGAAGGCAAAGCTCTCAATTTACCGGTCGATCTACGTACCCATCCTCACCTATGGTCACAAGCTTTGGGTTATGACTGAAAGGGCAAGATCACGGGTACAAGCGGCCGAAAATGGGTTTCCTCCACCAGGTGGTGGGGTTCTCCCTTAGAGATAGGGTGAGAAGCTCCAACATCCGGGAGAAGCTCAAAGTAAAACCGCTGCTACTCCACATGAAGAGGAGCCAGATGAGGTGGTTCGGACATCTGGTCAGGATGCCACCCGAACGCCTCTGTAGGGAGGTGTTTAGAGCACATCCGACCGGTAGGAGGCCACGGGGAAGACCCAGGACATGTTGGGAAACATAAGTAAACATTGATTGATTGATTGATTGATTGGGAAGACTATGTGCTTCCCAGCTGGCCTGGGAACACTTCGGGATTCCCCGGATGGGCTGGGGAGAGGGAAGTCCGTGCTTCCGTGCTTTGGCTGCTGCCCCTGTGACCTGACCCCGGATAAGCTAAAGAAAATGGATGGATGGATGTTAAATAAGACTTCTGTCTTGTTTTTATTCAAGACTTTGGGCCTACTAAGCAATTGTAGTTTAATGTTGGTCATTACGGTGGTACTTGGAGAGCCAAATGCTTTCTGAGATAGTACTTGGTGAAAAAAGTTTGAGAACTACTGTTTTCGAACAAAACATGCATAAACTCAAATTCAAGTTCCAGTATAAGAGGGTCTGGGCCCCAATTTAGCCATGGGCTTCTCTTATTAACCGAATGTGTGTTTTTGGCAAGCAGAACAGAGATTCTTGCCCTCAATCTCTTGACTGTGAGGCCAGCATGCAAACCACTGGATTTGAGAGATTTTAACCCATATGCTGCCCCCTGCCAGAACCCCATCGACCCCCCCGTTCTCGTTGACGTGTCGAACACCAGATTTGGCAGGTTTCTCTCCAGCAGACTCTCCTTTGCACCCCCGCATGGCGATTGGACCTGACAGTGCCTTCAAGTCCAATTAAGAGTGAGGCTCTGAGGGGGGAGTGTGTTAACCCTGTTTGACGCTCAGCTCTACCCACCCAAAGTGTTGATGTGGCGCCTCCGCAGCCCTGCTCTTATTTTCTTGCAGACATGTGAAAACATCACTGAGAACTGGTTTCTTCGCTTCCTGCAAAACAGGATTTAACACAGTTTCCTCTGCCGGTCAACAACCCAGGCTGATTACCTATGACTTTTTGTAAGAAAATGTCCTACACATTAGCCACAATGAGCTTTGTAATCATAGTATAATTTTCCTGAGTAGAGTATCATTCCTTACAGCATTTTAATTGGCTGCGTTTTCCCAAAGAAGTGAAATCATGCGCACTATTATTATGCCCAACGTTCTCCCTAAGACAGTGGTTCCGCATTGTAGATTCCAATCACATAGGCGTAATAGAGGTGACATCCTGGAGATTCTGCTGTGTTCCTCTGTGGCTCGTACATCTCTGTAGCTAATCCAAAGCCAATTCACGGCTGGATAGTGTCCCGGTTTCCTCCCTTAATCTGTTTCACTTCCACATTCCTTTTGTGTACTGTGATTGCTCCTCTAATTGCTTCCCCGTGCCGTGTGTCATACCGTCGAAAATTAAACCCCACCAGTGCAGGAGGCTGCTGTCGGAAGACTTGGGCTATCAAAATATGCGCCTGGTCATTCGTGACTGCTCCCTCCATAGTACATGTAGCAGCAATATTGCTCTTTTTAAAGTGTGTGTGTGTGTCTGTGTGTGTATGCAATATGTGACGGAGAGATGTTGATTATTTTTTTCCGACTCCCTACTAGTGTTACAGAGTTTGTTGGAGTGTATTCCCATTACTGGCCCTGCGATAAAGTGGCGACTTGTCCAGGGTGTAATATGCCTTCTGCCCGATTGTAGCTGAGATAGTCACCAGCACCCCCCCGCAACCCCAAAAGGAATAAGCGGTAGAAAATGGATGGATGGCTATTCCCATTACGGCAACTGTACCGTGCTTAGACTCACCTCACACCGGAAGTCCAACACGTTTGACTGGCGTGAACCCATTGGTCCGCTCCCAATCACACCGCACTTCTTCTGACTTGGTTGTGAGAGCAGGGCCAAAGCACGACATGATTGCGTGCACAAAGACATGCACGCCAACGTATTAGAGTCATGGAATAAGTGTACTTTCACTCCTCAAAAATGTGTAATGATAGCCAAAACTATGGAATAGTGTTATCCCGATACCAATATTTTGGTACGTGTACCAAAATTATTTTGATACTTTTCGGTACGTTTCGGTACTTTTCTAAATTACGGGGACCACATAAAATTGCATTATTGGTGTTGTTTTAACAAAAAAAATCCTAAGGTACATTAACCATATGTTGCTTATTGCAAGTTTGTCCTTAAATAAAATAGTGAACATACAAACCGTACAAGACAACTTGTCTTTTAGTAGTAAGTAAGTAAACAAAGACTCCTAATTAGTCTGCTGACATATGCAGTAACATATTGTGTCATTTATTTTCTATTATTTTGTCTACATTATTAAGGACGTGGTAGAAAATAATTATTAATTTACTCGTTCATTTACTGTTAATATTTGCTTACTTTCTCTTTTAACTTGTTCCATCCTCACTTCTGTTAAAATGTAATAATCACCTATTCTTCTGTCGTTTGATACTTTACATCAGTTGTGGATGATACCACAAATTTGGGTATCAATCCTATACCAAGTAGTTACAGGATCATACATTGGTCTTATTCAAAGTCCTCATGTGTCCAGAGACATTTTTTTTTTTTTTAATACAAATACAAAAAAATCCCGAAAGGAGATGTCGTGATGCCAAAAAAATGTATGTAATTATAGTTGTATCGAGTAGATACGCTGCTGTACTTGGTATCATTACAGTGGATGTCAGCTGTAGAGCCACCAATGGCGTTTGTTTACATTATGACGCCGGTGAGCATGACCGGTACTTTTCAGAGGCGGTATCATACTGAATATGATACATTAGTATCGCAGTACTATACTAATACCGGTATACTGTACAACCCTACTATGGAAGTATTATTGCAGCAAAGATTGTATCTCAATTCCTGTGTGTGTAATCCAATCTGTGTGTGTTTGCGTGTCTGAGTGTGTGGATTAAGATCAGCGTACATGTGTTTTAAGTTGTCTGTCGGTCAGGCTGTCTACTTACACATAAACTTTGCAACACTTCTGCCTTGTAAGTTTTGAGCGTGCGCATCCAGATTAATGAGCGTGTAATACAACTTGTGCGCACGCAATCAGAAGTGCGTGGGTGTAATACAAGGGTCTCAACCATACAGCCCGAGGGCGGGATCAGGCCCGCGAACAGGTTTTATCCGGCCCACGGGATGAGTTTGCTTAGTATACAAAATGTACTTTAAATTTTTGAAGGAAAGAAACAGCTGTTCCAAATGTGTCCACTAGATGTCACAATAGTAAGTCTTTGTATCTTTGTAGCTGATGCTACATATGTACAAAATAAAAAACATGAAGTTAGTACATCAGTCAAGGAAAATGATCAGACTATATAAATAACATACTGTAATTTGATTTTGATATTATTGTTTTAGGGCTTCACGGTGGCAGAGGGGTTAGTGCGTCTGGCTCACAATACGAAGGTCCTGCAGTCCTGGGTTCAATCCCAGGTTCAATCCCAGGCTCGGGATCTTTCTGTGTAGAGTTTGCATGTCCTCCCTGTGACTGTGTGGGTTCCCTCCGGCTTCCTCCCACCTCCAAAGACATGCACCTGGTGATAGGTTGATTGGCAACACTAAATTGGCCCTAGTGTGTGAATGTTGTCCGTCTATCTGTGTTGGCCCTGCGATGAGGTGGCGACTTGTCCAGAGTGTACCCCGCCTTCCGCCTGATTGTAGCTGAGATAGGCGCCAGCGTCCCCCGCAACCCCCAAAAAAGGGAATTCGCGGTAGAAAATGGATGGATGGATTATTGTTTTATCTTGATAGATTGAAAAGGAACACCAATGAGTTGACTGATGAACATTATCACACAATTTACTCAGAAAATATAAATAACGACAAATAAAGATACAATACTAATAACCGCAACATGTAAGTGTAAAAAAAAAAACTAACAACATTAGGATTTGTACAATTTCAGAATGTGATGTTCTATTTTTAAAGAAAGAAAACAATCTGAAGTTGTCTTTATTTTTTCTAACAAAACAACTAGCATGAAAGCTAGGAATAAAATAAAGCGTAGCATGAGAGCTAGCGAGTAATAGTATGGAAAAGAAGTCATCAACTGTTGCGTGAAAGCAAACTAGTATCCGACCCAGAAGCACGAAAAGGGGCAGGCTTATATAAGGCAGTGATCAGTAGAAACAGGTGTGCTGGAACCGAGAGTAGCAGGTGGAAACAATATGCAGCCATGGTGACAAAGCAAACAGGAAATAAGGAAGTCCAAACAACAGGATGTGAAAAAAGGAACAAAGTGAGGATCCGACCATCGGATCACAACACTGAAAGCTGGATGTTCGTGTTCAAATATTTCAAATCCTACACGGCAAAAGTTTTGCAAAAGCCACATGTAAGTAAAGTTAAAGTACCGATGATTGTCACACACACACACACACTAGATGTGGCGAAATTATTCTCTGCATTTGGCCCATCTCCTTGATCACCCCCTCGGAGGTAAGGGGAGCAGTGGGCAGCAGCATTGCCGCGCCCGGGAATCATTTATGGTGATTTAGGTAGACAGCCTTTTTAGGGTTCTTTCTGATTAGGGGCCGACAGACAACTTAAAACACGTACACGGATCTAAAACACACGTACACGGATCTGAATACACACAGGCGGATTGATATACAGACAAATTAATTAGTACACACGCACGAGAATTGGATTTCACACACACACAGATTGAGATACAAATTTTCAAATAATTTTGCCACAATAATATTCCATACAATACATTAGCCTGGAGGAAGACTTTGGCATGTACCGTATTTTTTGTACTATTAAGAGCCAATATAAACCGCACTCACTAAATTTTATAAGACAAAGATACATTACCATGTACTAGCCACACTGGACTATAAACCGCAGATATATACGTTGTGAAATGACTTATTTACACTGAAAGATTTTGTAAATGTTTTTTTACATACCTTAATTGTTTCCCAACGGTGCCTGTGACATGGCAGTAAAACCTCTCATCAAATAAAACTAAAGTCATCGTCATGAACCCACGAGCTGGGGAAGTTAGCTCACCTAGGAGCGAAACAGACTCAATAGGTCCACGGTGACGTTTTGGTGAATTTACAAAACTGCAACAATACGAACTGAATAACATTATAAGTTAATAGTGCTAACACAGACACTCGTAAATGCATTAGCATATGAACTAATCCTAACAACGCTAGCTTGATTACATTCCAATAACATGTACAAATTTGCATTAAAACACTATCACAGACATCACACATGGGACGGTTTTGTAAGTGCAAGTAGTTGTAGTTATATTGTGAGTAAACTCTTCCAAAAGATGGCACAATCGCACGATGGCACAAACAATAACACATGTTTTCAATGTTTTTGCTTGTGTTTAATTGCAACTATTTGTTGAACACAAAACATTATGGCCGCTAGCAAGGTACAAACCCTGTTTCCATAAGAGTTGGAAAATTATGTTAGATGGAAATATAAACGGAATACAATGATTTGCAAATCTTTTTCAACCCATATTCATTTGAATGCATGACAAAGACAAAATATTTGATGTTCAAACTCATAAACTTTATTTTTTTTTTGCAAATAATAATTATCTTAGAATTTCATGGCTGTAACACGTGCCAAAGTAGTTGGGAAAGGGCATGTTCACCACTGTGTTACATCACCTTTTCTTTTAACAACATGTTAAATGTTTGGGAACCGATGAAACTAATTGTTGAAGCTTTGAAAGTGGAATTCTTTCCCATTCTTGTTTTATGTTGAGCTTCAGTCGTTTA
Organism: Nerophis ophidion; assembly: GCF_033978795.1. Classification (NCBI taxonomy): domain Eukaryota; kingdom Metazoa; phylum Chordata; class Actinopteri; order Syngnathiformes; family Syngnathidae; genus Nerophis; species Nerophis ophidion. Next base: position 56,173,518 of record NC_084613.1, read on the forward strand.
ACAGTTCGGGGTCTCCGCTGGCGTATTTTATGCTTCATAATGTGCCACACATTTTTAATGGGAGACAGGTCTGGACTGCAGGTGGGCCAGGAAAGTACCCGCACTCTTTTTTTTTTTACGAAGCCACGCTGTTGTAACACTTGTCTTGCTGAAATAAGCAGGGGCGTCCATGATAACGTTGCTTGGATGACAACATATGTTGCTCCAAAACCTGTATGGACCTTTCAGCATTAATGGTGCCTTCACAGATGTGTAAGTTACCCATGCCTTGGGCACTAATACACCCCATACCATCACAGATGCTGGCTTTTGAACTGTGCGCTTATGACAATCCGAATGGTTATTTCCCTCTTTGTTCTGGAGGACACCACGTCCTCTGTTTCCAAATATAATTTGAAATGTGGACTCGTCAGACCACAGAACACCTTTCCACTTTGCATCAGTCCATCTTAGGTGAGCTCGGGCCCAGCCAAGCTGGCGGCGTTTCAGGATATTGTTGCTAATGGGTTTGGCTTTGCATAGTAGAGTTTTATCTTGCACTTACAGATGTAGCGACCAACTGTAGTTACTGACAGTGGTTTTATGAAGTGTTTCTGAGCCCATGTGGTGATATCCTTTATACGCTGATGTCGGTTTTTGAAGCAGTACCGCCTGAGGGATCAAAAGTCCGTAATATCATTGCTTCCATGCAGTGATTTCTCCTGATTCTCTGAACTTTTTGATGATTTTACGGACCGTAGATGGTAAAATCCCTAAATTCCTTGCAATAGCCCATTGAGAAATGTTGTTCCTAAATTGTTCGACAATTTGCTTACAAAGTGGTGACCCTCACCCCATCCTTGTTTGTGAATCACTTAGCATTTCATAGAAGCTGCTTTTATACCCAATCATGGCACCCACCTGTTCCCAGTTAGCCTGCACACCTGTGGGATGTTCCATATAAGTTTTTGATGAGCATTCCTCAACTTTATCAGTATTTATTTCCACCTTTCCCAACTTCTTTGTCACGTGTTGCTGGCATCAAATTCTAAAGTTAATGATTATTTGGAAAAAAAAATGTCTGAACATCAAATATGTTGTCTTCGTAGCATATTCAACTGAATATGGGTTGAAAATGATTTGCAAATCATTGTATTGTGTTTATATTTACATCTAACACAATTTCTCAACTCATATGGAAACGGGGTTTGTATTAAGATTTAGCTGCACTGTTTTATAAACCGCAGAGTACAACACGTAGGAAAAAATAACGGCTTGTAGTCCAGAATCTAAGGTAAATAAAATCTCTGCAAAGTTCAAACCAAAGCACCACTATTATATATTATATGTTATGTAGATCACAAGGAAGTGTTTTGAATATCAAAATAAATGTGACACAAAATAAATATATTATTATCATCACGTCCATCACAACAAAATGATATTCTTGTTTGCTATGTTTGGTGCAAATAAAAAAATATCTTATTGGTGAGAGTCGGCCACGGTACCAAAAAACGTATTTTGTGTAAGATAAAAAAACAGCAAACCTTAGAAAGTCACACACAAAAAACATGACACCTAGTTTTGCCAAGCAAAACAAACTGTTAGACAAATCCATTTTGGGGTTGTTGATTTTTTGGTAATTTTTTAACCAGTGCACCTGGGGATTGGCTGATTTGCAACACTAAATTGGCCCTAGTGTGTGAATGTGAGTGTGAATGTTGTCTGTCTATCTGGGTTGGCCCAGCGAGGAGGTGACGACTTGTCCAGGGTTTACGCCGCCTTCTGCCTGAGTGCAGACGGGATAGGCTCCCGCACCTCCCCAGCCCCCGCCACCCTGAAGAGAGCCAAGTGGTAGAAAATGGATGGAGGATAGTTTGCATGTTTATTATTTGTGTGGAAAATTAAACAAAACAACATTTCACTGAACACAAGCATAAAGGTGCGGACTCAGAATTCATTGAAGTTTGTGGGGGTTTTTTTTTTAATTGTTTTTGGTCGTGTTAGTCCATATGTGAGGATGCGACTTACGTTCTCTGCAGCACATGTGACACTGGTGTAAATACTTTTGGTTGTGTTGGTTCACAGCAGGGGCAGCACGGTGGAAACAGGGGTTAGCGCGTCTGCCTCACAATACGAAGGTCCTGAGTAATCCTGGGTTCAATCCCGGGCTCGGGATCTTTCTGTGTGGAGTTCGCATGTTCTCCCCATGATTGCGTGGGTTCACTCCGGGTACTCCGGCTTCCTCCCACCTCCAAAGATATGCACCTGGGGATAGGTTGATTGGCAACACTAAATAGTCCCTAGTGTGTGAATCTGAGTGTGAATGTTGTCTGTCTATCTGTGTTGGCCCTGAGGGGGTGACTTGTCAAGGGTGTACACCGTCTTCCGCCCGATTGTAGCTGAGATAGGCACCAGCGCCCCCCGCGACCCCAAAGGGAATAAGCGGTAGAAAATGGATGGATGGATGGGTTCACAGCAGAAAAATGAGAGGAGAAGACTGGAAGTGCTCAAGGAGTGAGAGTTCTAAATTACTGATAGAAGAGTTTCGGCCACCCATTGCAGCCTGTCAGAATGAATTACGCACTGAAAGGAATCCTAAAGATGATGATGAGTGAATAATGAAAAAAAAGGAAATGAATACCAGTGATTAGTACATCTCCTGTGGAAACTCGGCTTTTCACAGTGTCTGACTTTTACTGTTAAACAATGACTGAAACATCAGAATGGTAGTTATACAATGGAAGTCCCAACTTGTATGTAAGTTTTCACCCACCCTGTACACAGAATACATGAAAAACTTACAAAATATGATGACGAAAAGATTCAAATGAAAACGAAACAGCACTTGGGAGACATTATGACGGCCAGTAAGTTAGCAAGGAAGACCTGGGTCGACTTTGTTCTTCCTTAGTATAGCTAGAGTATGTATTCTTTTGCCATGCACACATAGTTCTCGAGTGAATCTTGTATGACACAGACACAGACGTGAGCACATCACCCCATATCAGCGCCCCTTCACCGGCTCCCTGTGCGTCATTGAATACATTTTAAACTCCTTCTATTTGTTTTTAAATGTCTAAACAACCTCGCGCCAACATATCTCTCCGACCTCCTTCAGCCTTACTGCCCTACCCGATCCCTAAGATCAGCCGATCAGCTGCTACTGACGGTCCCTGACACAAGGCTGAAGCTTGGAGGTGACAGAGCTTTCGCCGCTGCTGCTCCCAAGCTCTGAAACGACCTACCTCTGAGTGTTAGACAAGCCTCCTCTCTTCCTGTTTTTAAATCCCTCTTAAAAACATACTTTTATTCCTTGGCTTTTAACACTGAGTGATATCCATCATGCAATGGCGCCCCATTATACACGTGCTGTGAACCTGTTTTTATTTTTTATTTTTTGTTTTTTTTAAACATGTTCTGTTTGTGTTGTGTTGTTTGCTCGGTTCTTGTATTATCTTTTAACTTGCCCATTGTACAGCACTTTGGCTACACCTGTCGTAAATTTTAAATGTGCTTTATAAATAAAGTTGATTTGATTTGATTTGATTTGAATGAACCAAACCACAGAGACTACATTTACATTGGAGTCAAACTGGCCCAAACTTTGTTTTTTTTAGATTGTTTTTTTTTTCAGCTAACTATGTACACTGCAAGTAAAATGGGATTTTTATCAGACTGTGTAAACGCGCACAGGCCCCATTGTGCAATGTGGCTTCGACACCACTTGCGTGTGCACTTCGATGAGGTGAAAACAAATTAATTTGACAGGGAGGAAGTCACTATCATTACAACAAAAAAAGTCGCAACACCTAAAAAATGAGGGGTTTTTTTTACGTGAAAGTAAATGAAAGTGATATAACCCTAATGGATGTTTAAAGTGTAATATATTTGGGAATGTTGTAAGTACTGCTATGTAGAGGAGACATGGACATCAGCGCGGATCTACGTGAGCTTTATTTTTCAACTCACATGACAGAAAATGGGGCTTCACGGTGGTAGAGGGGTTAGTGCGTCTGCCTCACAATATGAAGTTCCTGCAGTCCTGGGTTCAAATCCAGGCTCGGAATCTTTCTGTGTGGAGTTTGCATGTTCTCCCCGTGACTGCGTGAGTTCCCTCCGGGTACTCCGGCTTCCTCCCACTTCCAAAGACATGCACCTGGGGATAGGTTGATTGGCAACACTAAATTGGCCCTAGTGTGTGAATGTGAGTGTGAATGTTGTCCATCTATCTGTGTTGGCCCTGCGAAGAGGTGGCAACTTGTCCAGGGTGTACCCCGCCTTCCGCCCGATTGTAGCTGCGATAGGCGCCAGCGCCCCCCGCGACCCCAAAAGGGAATAAGCAGTAGAAAATGGATGGATGGATGTCAGAAAATGTGCGACAGCATCAATTCCAATCTTTCAGTATCGTTATTTCTTCGGATTCAAAATATATATTCATATATTACATATAGCCTATTATTTTAGCTCTACAGACAAGTAATGCACCGAAAATGTGGTTGTTTTAAATAAAACCGGATGTTGTAATGAAATATCCATTTCCGCTGTCGACTGCGTGACATAGCTCGACCAAAGCTGACCAAAGCTGCGTTTAGACCAGTGGTGTCAAACTCATTTTAGATCGGGGACTACATGGAGGAAAATCTACTCCCATGTGGGCCGGACTGGTAAAATCACGGCACGATAACTTCAGAGTGTTTTCTTTGTTTAAAAATAGAACAAACACATTCTGAAAATGTACAAATCATAATGTCTTTGTTTTTTTAACTTACATGTTGCGCCTAATAGTATTCTGTCTTTATTTGTCGTTATTTATACTTTCTGAATAAATTATGTGATAATGTTCATCAGTCAGCTCATTGGTGTTAATTTTCAATCTCTCAAGTTAAAAAAATACTATCAAAATCAAATTACAGGATGTGATCTATGTAAGTCGTCTCATTTTCCTCAACGTTTTTTTTGTGTGTGTTTTTTTACATATATAGCATAATCAACAAAGATACAAAGAATTACTATTACGACATCTAGTGGACACATTTACAAACAACAGTTTCGTTCATTTAAATATTTCGGCTCATTTTTATACTTAGCAAACTCATCTCGCGGGCCGGATAAAACCTGTGCGTGGGCCTGATCCGGCAAGCAGGCCACACGTTTGACACCCCTGGTTTAGACTGAAGTTACATTTAAAATGATCAAATTCCAATCGGATTCAGGACTACCTACTAGAGATGCGCGGATAAGCAATTATATCATCCGCAACCGCATCACCAGAGACGTCATCCACCCGCCGTCCACCCGAACCAACATTTTATCAGAACAGCAACGGCCCGCCACCCGCCCGCTGAATTACATCAGAGGTTGGCCACCTTTACCACTCACAGTTATTTAAAAATATTTCTCCTCTCTGAGCTGCTACCTTACCGTGGTAGAGGAGTTTGCGTGTCCCAATGATCCTAGGAGCTATGTTGTCTGGGGGTTTTCATGCCCCCTGGTAGGGTCTCCCAAGACAAACAGGTCCTAGGTGAGTGATCAGACAAAGAGCAGCTCAAAGACTTCAATGGAATTACAACGAAATGAACCCAGATTTCCCTCGCCCGGACGTGGGTCACCGGGGCCCCGCTCTGGAGCCAGGCCCGGAGTTGGGGCACGATAGCGAGCGCCTGGTGGTCGGGCCTGTTCCCATGGGGCCCGGCCGGGCACAGCCCGAAGAGGCAACGTGGGTCATCCCTCCAATGGGCTCACCACTCATAGGAGGGGCCATAGAGGTCGGGTGCATTGTGAGCTGGGCGGCAGCCGAAGGCAGGGCACTTGGCGGTCCGATCCTCGGCTACAGAAGCTAGCTCTTGGGACGTGGAACGTCACCTCACTGGGGGGGAAGGAGCCTGAGCTAGTGCGCGAGGTAGAGAAGTTCCGGCTGGATATAGTCGGACTCACCTCGACGCACAGCAAGGGCTCTGGAACCAGTTCTCTCGAGAGGGACTGGACCCTCTTCCACTCTGGCGTTGCCGGCAGTGAGAGGCGACGGGCTGGGGTTGCAATTCTGGTTGCCCCCCGGCTCAAAGCCTGTACGTTTGAGTTCAACCCAGTGGACGAGAGGGTAGCTTCCCTTCGCCTTCGGGTGGGGGGACGGATCCTGACTGTTGTTTGTGCTTACGCACCAAACAGCAGTTCAGAATACCCACCCTTTTTGGGTACACTCGAGGGAGTACTGGAAAGTGCTCCTCCGGGTGATTCCCTTGTCCTACTGGGAGACTTCAACGCTCATGTTGGCAACGACAGTGAAACCTGGAGAGGCGTGATTGGGAAGAATGGTCGCCCGGATCTAAACCCGAGTGGTGTTTTGTTATTGGACTTTTGTGCTCGTCACAGTTTGTCGATAACAAACACCATGTTCAAACATAAGGGTGTCCATATGTGCACTTGGCACCAGGACACCCTAGGCCGCAGCTCCATGATCGACTTTGTAGTTGTGTCATCGGATTTGCGGCCTTATGTTTTGGACACTCGGGTGAAGAGAGGGGCGGAGCTTTCTACCGATCACCACCTGGTGGTGAGTTGGCTGCGATGGTGGGGGAGGATGCCGGACAGACCTGGCAGGCCCAAGCGCATTGTGAGGGTCTGCTGGGAACGTCTGGCAGAGTCTCCTGTCAGAGAGAGTTTCAATTCACACCTCCGGGAGAACTTTGAACATGTCACGAGGGAGGTGCGGGACATTGAGTCCGAGTGGACCATGTTCCGAACCTCTATTGTCGAGGCGGCTGATTGGAGCTGTGGCCGCAAGGTTGTTGGTGCCTGTCGTGGCGGTAATCCCAGAACCCGTTGGTGGACACCAGCAGTGAGGGATGCCGTCAAGCTGAAGAAGGAGTCCTATCGGGTTCTTTTGGCTCATAGGACTCCGGAGGCAGTGGACGGGTACCGACGGGCCAAGCGGTGTGCAGCTTTAGCGGTCGCGGAGGCAAAAACTCGGACATGGGAAGAGTTCGGGGAAGCCATGGAAAACGACTTCCGGACGGCTTCGAAGCGATTCTGGACCACCATACGGCGCCTCAGGAAGGGGAAGCAGTGCACTATCAACACCGTGTATGGTGCGGATGGTGTTCTGCTGACTTCGACTGCGGATGTTGTGGATCGGTGGAGGGAATACTTCGAAGACCTCCTCAATCCCACCAACACGTCTTTCTTTGAGGAAGCGGTGCCTGGGGAATCTGTAGTGGACTCTCCTATTTCTGGGGCTGAGGTCGCTGAGGTAGTTAAAAAGCTCCTCGGCGGCAAGGCCCCGGGGGTGGATGAGATCCGCCCGGAGTTCCTTAAGGCTCTGGATGCTGTGGGGCTGTCTTGGTTGACAAGACTCTGCAGCATCGCGTGGACATCGGGGGCGGTACCTCTGGATTGGCAGACCGGGGTGGTGGTCCCTCTCTTTAAGAAGGGGGACCGGAGGGTGTGTTCCAACTATCGTGGGATCACACTCCTCAGCCTTCCCGGTAAGGTTTATTCAGGTGTACTGGAGAGGAGGCTTCGCCGGATAGTCGAACCTCGGATTCAGGAGGAACAGTGTGGTTTTCGTCCTGGTCGTGGAACTGTGGACCAGCTCTATACTCTCGGCAGGGTTCTTGAGGGTGCATGGGAGTTTGCCCAACCAGTCTACATGTGCTTTGTGGACTTGGAGAAGGCATTCGACCGTGTCCCTCGGGAAGTCCTGTGGGGAGTGCTCAGAGAGTATGGGGTATCGGAATGTCTTATTGTGGCGGTCCGCTCCCTGTATGATCAGTGTCAGAGCTTGGTCCGCATTGCTGGCAGTAAGTCGGACACGTTTCCAGTGAAGGTTGGACTCCGCCAAGGCTGTCCTTTGTCACCGATTCTGTTCATAACTTTTATGGACAGAATTTCTAGGCGCAGTCAAGGCGTTGAGGGGTTCCGGTTTGGTGGCCACGGGATTAGGTCTCTGCTTTTTGCAGATGATGTAGTCCTGATGGCTTCATCTGGCCGGGATCTTCAGCTCTCACTGGATCGGTTCGCAGCCGAGTGTGAAGCGACTGGAATGAGAATCAGCACCTCCAAGTCCGAGTCCATGGTTCTCGCCCGGAAAAGGGTGGAGTGCCATCTCCGGGTTGGGGAGGAGACCCTGCCCCAAGTGGAGGAGTTCAAGTACCTAGGAGTCTTGTTCACGAGTGGGGGAAGAGTGGATCGTGAGATCGACAGGCGGATCGGTGCGGCGTCTTCAGTAATGCGGACGTTGTATCGATCCGTTGTGGTGAAGAAGGAGCTGAGCCGGAAGGCAAAGCTCTCAATTTACCGGTCGATCTACGTTCCCATCCTCACCTATGGTCATGAGCTTTGGGTCATGACCGAAAGGATAAGATCACGGGTACAAGCGGCCGAAATGAGTTTCCTCCGCCGGGTGGCGGGGCTCTCCCTTAGAGATAGGGTGAGAAGCTCTGCCATCCGGGAGGAGCTCAACGTAAAGCCGCTGCTCCTCCACATCGAGAGGAGCCAGATGAGGTGGTTCGGGCATCTGGTCAGGATGCCACCCGAACGCCTCCCTAGGGATGTGTTTAGGGCACGTCCAGCTGGTAGGAGGCCACGGGGAAGACCCAGGAACCGTTGGAAAGACTATGTCTCCCGGCTGGCCTGGGAACGCCTCGGGATCCCCCGGGAAGAGCTAGACGAAGTGGCTGGAGATAGGGAAGTCTGGGCTTCCCTGCTTAGGCTGCTGCCCCCGCGACCCGACCTCGGATAAGCGGAAGATGATGGATGGAGTTATTTAAACCCGTTTCACAGAGTAATTAATGAAGACAATTGGAGCCGCTAACATTCTCGCGAATATCCAATTGGCGTTCATCCTGATGACAAGAATATGGGCGTGCTGTGAAGCCATTGCCTTTGACACCTTCAACAACATATACAAACTGATTGTTAGTCTGGCAACATGTGTGCAGCTTCCGCAATCACACGTACAAGATTGAAAGGCATACTGGGTGATACAGAGTACACTGATGGTTGTGATATAAACAACTTTAACACTTACTAATATGCGCCACGCTGTGAAGCCACACCAAACAAGATTGACAAACACATTTCGGGAGAACATCCTCACAATAAAACATAAACGCAACACAACAAATACCCAGAATCCTTTGTATCCGTGACATTCCTGAATATATTTTACACCCCCGCGCCCCCAACCCCGCCCACCTTACCGACGCGGGGGGGGGGGGGGGGGGGGGGGGGGGGCTAGCGGGGTGTATAAAATAGTCAGGATGTGTAATGGATACAAAGGATTCTGGGTATTTGTTGAGTTGTGTTTATGTTGTGTTACTGGGAGGATACTTTCACAGTATCATGTTAGACCCGCTCGACATCCATTGCTTTCCTCCTCTCCAAGGTTCTCATAGTCATCATTGTCACCGACGTCCCACTGGGTCATTATTGTCACCGATGTCCCACTGAGTGTGAGTTTTCTTTGCCCTTATGTGGACCTACCGAGGATGTCGTAGTGGTTTGTGCAGCCCTTTGAGACACTAGTGATTTAGGGCTATATAAGTAAACATTGATTGATTGATTGATGTTCTCCCACAATGTGTTTGTCAATCTTGTTTGGTGTGGCTTCACAGCGTTGCGCATATTACTAAGAGTGTTAAAATGTATTACATCACAACCATTAGTGTACTCTGTGTCACCCAGTATGCCTTGCAGTCGTGTGCGTGTTGCTGCGGAAGCCACACACAACATGATGCTGGACTGACAAGCAGATTGTACATGCTGTAGAGGTCAACAAAGTCAATGGCTTCATAGCACGCCCTAATACTTATCTGGGTGACTGCCGGCAGTCATTCTAGAGAATATTAGCGTCTCCCATTGTCTTCTTCGCTTTGTGACACGGGTCTTAAATGGCTCTTTGAATGGCAAAGGATACCGATCCCAGAACCATGTTTATCAAATATTTCCGGATGGTTCAACCGCCACCCGCCCGAATCTAATTAAACTTTATTTTTTCATCAAGTCACCCGCCCGACTTGCGGTTTATCCGCAGACTCCGCGGATGAGACGGCAAACCGCGCATCTCTACTACCTACTGATGTGGCTTGAATTTGATGCCAAAAGATCACATTTGAAGCACTTTGGAGCGTTAAGACTGGCAAAATAAAATCAGATCTGTGTCACTGGAGGGCAAAAAAATCAGATTAGGTGTGCAGTCCAAACAGAGCCTTATATAGATAAAAATTTAGATATTTAATGGTTGTGCATCATAACCATTAAACGTTGTAAACCGAACGCCCAGAAATCCAATGAAACAAAATGATGTAAATGCAATTGTAAGACGTTTGTTTCTTCTTTTCGAACAGATGATGACCTGATGAGCGGCTGTGAAGGCATGGAGTGCAACGCTGGAAGTGGCGTCTCCAAATCGGGTCCCACCGGAGAGAAGGACGACAACAACAATGACGAGTACGAGAACTACGACGAGCTCGTGGCCAAGTCTCTTCTCAACCTGGGCAAGATTGCGGAAGACGCCGCCAACCGAGCCATCACAGAGTCGGAGATGAACAGCAACTCTTCTCACAGTGCTGAAGAGGAGGAAGAAGAGGAGGATGAAGATGAGGAAGAAGAGGAGGACGATGAGGATGAAGAGGAAGAAGAAGAAGAAGAAGAAGACGAGGAAGATGAAGAAGAGGAGGAAGAGGGAAGCAAAACGCTACCGGGTGATCTAAGTTTGGACGTTCATAGCGATGTGGTTAGGGAGACAGTAGATTCGCTCAAACTTTTGGCTCAAGGGCACGGTGCTTTGTTGTCGGACAATTTAGACGGACAGGACTATGAAGGGGGCATGGCAGATAACAGAGACAGGAATGACTGTTCCCACATGGGTGGTAACGGACAGGGAAAGACCACAAGTCACGGACAATTAGAAAACAGTGACGAGGAAGTTTGTCTAAGCAGCTTGGAGTGCTTACGGAATCAATGCTTCGACCTAGCACGGAAACTTAGTGAAACAAAGCCCGCAGACCGCAACGGTTCGTTCCAACAGAATCATTACCAATGCGGGGACCCTAACCAACAACCCCAACATCACGGCTATGGAGAGTTCCAGCTTGGCCATGACGACGGGCGAGCATTTGACAGGAACTATTCGGACATGGACAATCTCTTGAAGCTAGAGGAGCAGCTGAGCCCGCGATCCAAGGCTTTCTCCAGTTGCGCGCAGGGAGATCGGTTTCACCACCGGGACTTCGACGAGGACACAGCCTCGGTGACGTCGGACAGGTCTGAGGAAGTGTTTGACATGACAAAGGGTAACCTGTCCTTGTTGGAAAAGGCCATCGCGCTAGAGTCCCAGCGTGCAAAGGCAATGCGGGATAAAATGGAGGCAGAGGCAGCCAGGAGAGACGGGGTGAGGTATAACCATGATAACCACGGCCCACGGCACGCCTATGGTGTTGAACGTAAAGGACGACTCCATGATGGAATGAAGAAGCTTTTCTATCAGAAAGGTGAGGACTAAAGTTTAAACACTCTCTGAGGAACAGCTTGTATTTAGCGAGCATATTCCCTGCAAGTACTCAGTAGTCAAAACTTATGTAGTGAAGTGAAGTGAAGTGAATTATATGTATATAGCGCTTTTCTCAAGTGACTCAAAGCGCTTTACATAGTGACACCCAATATCTAAGTTACATTTAAACCAGTGTGGGTGGCACTGGGAGCAGGTGGGTAAAGTGTCTTGCCCAAGGACACAACGGCAGCAACTAGGATGGCACAAGCGGGAATCGAACCTGCAACCCTCAAGTTGCTGGCACCGCCACTCTACCGACCGTGATTCAATGCAAGAGGTCCATCAAGAACCAATGCTCAGTTTTAATTGATACTGTCAGAAAAGTATATTTATTGTAATTTATTGTAGTTTGCAGTGGTGTACAACTGCAATTTATCATACAAAGTGCTTCCTTGATCATTTTGACAGTGGTGAAAATATTGTATTTCAAGGGTATGAGAGACAAGAACACACCTCTTTCCCGTTTATGTGTGCCCAAACTAGTGGTAAAACTGCAACAACCAGGCAGTTAACATTGCAAGTAAAGGAGATACAATCTATTCCACCCATAAAGCGCTCTCAAAACCATCCGAAAACCCTTAACATGGTTTCATATACATTCTGTATGTATGTATGTATGTACTCTATGTAATGCAGTACCAGTCACATTTAATGATAATATATAATACTTCCAGTATTTCAGTCATTTGAGGCATTACAGTTACCGCTTTCCTGGCTGTGTTGATTTGACTGAGTGCATAGCAACGAGCGCTACTTCTGACAACATAACTTCAAGAGCACTTTCTCAGTTTGCGATCAGTAATGGCTCACTTTGTGAAAGACATTGAACGTAATCATTTAGCACTATCGCTAAACATTAGATAAAAACATAAAACCGTGACTTACAATGTCTGCTGTCACTGAGATGCCGACTTGTGGGATGGCTGTATCTTTCAGCACATGTGCTCTCCATGAGCTGGTAAATTCAGAATGATCCTCACCCCTCAGATAAAAAATAGTGGTTTTATGATGTGTTCCATTTATTGAGAACCACACAGTAGCATGTTGATAGCGTGCGGACTTTCACAGTTGACCAACATCTCGGCTTGGTTCAACAGCTTTCGACAGTACAGGTGAGGTGAATGATTCATGACACTACATTAACTTTTCTTAACTTAAAGACAACGTAGCAACAGCATAATAAACTCAAGCCTTTTCTTCTTCTGTATTCTTTGGCGGGTCGCAACCAATGTTATTAGCAGCTCTAAAAAGCTAGTAGGCAACTCGCTCGTGGTCGGAGGAGCACTGTGAGCATAGCAATATGTTTCAATGCCAGAAAAGTAGTTCCTCTGTGTTTGCTCTTACAATAACAATGTCACTATACAGTAGAAAGGGGATTACAGTAATATGGCCCCATTCGTGGTGGTTTACCTGACAGACGAAACATGACCATTTTGAAAACGTGCATTGGCAGTAGAGTGTTGAATATCTTAAGTCGTGTTTTGTGGCTATATTACAACTCTGACAACAGCGTCAGTTGCTATGTGTAGTTGACACCTTTCATCATTTTCACTAGACTGCATTGCAAAATGATTAACTCCCTCCCTTCCTCTCACAAGAGATCCACCCAAGAACGGAGCCATATAAATCATTTCCCTACTGTAGACTGGTCAATATGCAGGCTGTCACACCCCGCCTCGGGTGAAGGTAATGTAACTTTTGCAAACTGGACTTCAAATCAAGGATGGCAAGGCACGTAGTGGTAACAGTTTACAAACATGTATTTAAATCCCCAAAAAAGTGTCAAAAGGTGAACAACAACAGGAAGACAAAACACCCACAATCTGTAACAATAATAAATAAAGACAATATTAGTATTGTATATTATATATAGTACATTTATATTCTAAATATATTTCAAAAAGTCGCATGCGTTAAATAGGCATATATATCATTAATCAAAAAGCATATTAAAAATAATCAAAATATAAATCATCCATTATCAAAATACATATATTCACAATCAAAAGGTCAAACATAAAATATATCAAAGTAAAGAATTAAATGACAAAATAGATTTGGCAAAATAAATTAGCAATCAACAAAACTCATTGAAACGGTTACACCACAACATAATCACATCATCAAAATAATCACCTCAGTAGTTGGTTTGATGTATGAAGACCGAAACTCTTGGTCAGGACAGAGAACCTCCTTTGGCAGTGACAGGCAGCAGACTGGCAGAAAAATGGCATTTTTCCCACTTAAATAGCCCATAACCCCGCCTACTAGCTGGGACCAATTTGACAGGGGAAATTAAGAAATTAGTTATTTTGTAATTTACACCATAAGTAACAATCACATGTCTAAAAAATATTCACATTGTACTTTTGTATTTGTATAGCAGTCATTTTTGTACCCAGTGTATTCAGGCTTAGACAACACAACTTTCAAATGTCCAGTGTCCCTCTTCAACACCCAGTTACTGACAATAATGGTTTGGCCCAAATTAGGCCTAATTAGTCCAAGCAGGTGTGCTCACCTACATAAAGCCCTCAGCCCCTTCCTGACTCTTTTAGCCACACCTTCAGAGCCATGGTGAGGGTTGAAATTGCCTGGAGGTGTTGTGGTGCATCATGTACAGTAGATGGCAGTATTGTCCTGTTTAAGAGTGTCACATGCTGTTTACGGCAGAAGAACTGCCTTACGGTAGAGTGTTAGACGTAAATGTGACTGTTGTTGTTGTGTGTTGTTATTGCGCTGGGAGGACGTTAATGAAACTGCCTAACAATAAACCCACATAAGAAACCAAGAACTCGCCCTTGATCAGTCTATAGTAATAACGTCATTGGGCAGACATGCTCTCAGACACGTCACTCAGGTCCTCATGGAGCTGGGGGGCGTGGCCTCCTACTCCGCCTGAATTTCGGGAGATTTTCGGGAGAAAATTTGTCCCGGGAGGTTTTCGTAAGAGGCGCTGAATTTCGGGAGTCTCCCGGAAAATCCGGGAGGGTTGGCAAGTATGGTAGATACCTCCGCTGTATGGCTGCTTCGAGTTGTAAACAACAGAGGTTTACGGCTATTAACTAAGCTGTGAGCTACATCGCAAACGTATTAATGGAATATATAGATTACTCATCCATTGCCGAACACAGTAGGCACTGCTCCAATTAAAAGTAGGTTTTAGGAAAATTGTCACAAGTTGTAGGTGACGAACCCTTAGATGCAGAGATGGCAGCAGGCATTTTGCGGGAAAGGGGGTTTAATGTCCAAAAGTAAAAATAAAGACAAAAAACACAAACCAGGAACCAGGAACAAACAAACCGGAAGCAGGGAAAAGGAACTAGCAAACAGGAACTAGGAACAAAAAGACAGCACACTGCAAACAGCTACAGGTTCAACGACAAGTATTAATGACAATAATCCAGCACTGACTGGAGGAGAAAGCAGGTCTAAATAGTGGCTGGCTGATTGACACCAGGTGTGGCCAGGTGCCAATCAGCCGCAGCTGAGGGGACACAGAAATCAGAGAAACAAGCAGGAAATAAAGACAAAAATAAAAGAGCAGACAGGAAACAAAGACAAATGCAGAGGAAAAACTAAAACTTAGCCAAACCGTCAGGGACAAGTCTGACAAAAATATTTGTTTATTTTGCAGCAAGACGGACAGGGAGGGTATTGTCTTACATTAGAAAGCTCAGCTAGCTACACAACAATTCATTGCTAAAGTATCGTTCACACACATTTCGAACCGACTGTTATCACTGAATTTTTCATTGTCTCCTCCATTGCTGTTATTGTAGTCACCAAGCCCACCATTCAAAGTAGTTTTTTTAACAGAGTCAAATACAATAAGGCAACAAGAGAAGTATCCCACACTTCTCTTTTGTAAATTAAATCTGTACAGCAAATTTGGGCATCTACATCAAGAATATGATTTGCCTGAATAGCTGGACAGGAGGGAAAAAAAAGAAAGTAGTTTTTTGGAAAAGCCATATTTTTGTGAAAGTGTGTGAACTCTTCTTGGAGTGACTAATTCACAGTTTGCAGGCACATTTCCATGACACAAAGAAGCTAGCCGGTCACTTCTTAGTTCTTCAGAAGAGACTGGAGGTTTGAATAGCGTCCTGTGTTGGGTAATTCAACCAATAACAGCATTTTTGTTATTCAAGTCGAATCCTGGTCATCTACACCAGTGTTTTTCAACCTTTTTTGAGCCAAGGCACATTTTTTTCATTGAAAAAATCCAGGGGGACATTATCCCATCTTTGTCGCCTTTGTTGTGTGCCAAACTTGTCACTTATCAGTTCACTTATTAGCAATCCAAGCTTAATAATACATCAAAAGAAAGTGTATTGTCTTTTTCTGCCTTTTATTCCTGCTCTTACTTTTTCCACTTCCAAGTGTCCAACACACAACACGTCATCATATCCTGTTTCCCCCGCCCTTAAGTTCCCCTTACAATGGTTTTGATATTGTCCTGTAACCCGAGTAACCAATACTTGACAGACACCAACAGCAGAAAATGTTAAAAACAAAACTCAATAGCCTATTTTGACAATATAAGGTCGTTCTCATCACCTGACGCACATACTAGAGATGTCCGATAATATCGGACTGCCGCTATTATCGGCCGATAAATGCTTTAAAATGTAATATTGGAAATGATCGATATCGGTTTCAAAATTATCTGTATCGGTTTCAAAAAGTTACATTTATGACTTTTTAAAACGTCGCTTTTAGAGCGCCAATAAACCTTAAAGGCACTGCCTTTGCATTCCGGCCCAGTCAAATATCTTTTTTCACACACACAAGTGAATGCAAAGCATACTTGTTCAACAGCCATACAGGTCACACTAAGTGTGGCCGTATAAACAGCTTTAACACTTTTACAAATCTGCGCCAAACTTGTGAACCCACACAAAACAAGAATGACAAACACATTTCGGGAGAACATCCGCAACGTAACACAACATAAACACAACAGAAACAATACCCAGAACACCTTGCAGCACTAACTCTACACTACAATATACACACCCCCGCTACCACCTACCCCCCCAGCCCCCTCAACCCTTCCCTCCCCAACACCGCCCACCTCAAGCTCCTTATGCTCTCTCAGGGAGAGCAAGTCCCAAATTCCAAGCTGCTGTTTTGATGCATGTTAAAAAAAGTAATGCACTTTGTGACTTCAATAATAAATATGGCAGTGTCATGTTGGTATTTCTTTCCATAACTTGAGTTGATTTATTTTGGAAAACCTTTTACATTGTTTAATGCATCCAGCAGGGCATCACAACAAAATTAGGCATGATAATGTGTTAATTCCACCACTGTATACCTGTATATCGGTATCGGTTGATATCGGTATCGGTAATTAAGAGTTGGACTATATCGGAATATCGGATATCAGCAAAAAAGCCATTATCGGACATCTCTACTTCAAACCATAACCATCATTAATTCTCTTGTCTCATACGTAGTTGTCATGATCCGCTGCTCGGATCATGTCATATTCTGGTTTTGTTCTGCTTTTGTATCACATCCTGTTTGGTATTTGTCTTCCTTATTTCCTGGTGGCACTTCCTGTTTGTTTCCGTTGCCATAGTCATGCATTAGTATGAGCGCTATGCACACATTCAGTTAAAAGTCGTCTGCTTTAACGGCATAATTACACAGTATTTTGTACATCTGTGTTGCTGAATCTTTTGCAATTTGTTCAATTAATATTGGAGAAGTAGAAAGATGGAGTTGGGAAGCTTTAGCTTTTAGCCACACAAACACACAGTGATTCCTTGTTTAAAATTCCCGGAGGTGAAAATTTACTATGGATCAGAGCGCGGTCAAGCAGACATGAATCCAGACCAAATGTCAACCAGCAGGTTTCGGTGACAAAATTGTGGTTAAAAAGTCGCTTCTTACCGGATGTCAGTGGAGCTTCCGTCCTGCTGCAGCTTCGTGACTTCCCTCAGAGACACTGCGCGTCAACACACCAGTGGACAAACACCTATGACTATCAGGTACTATTAAACTCACTAAAACACTAGCAACACAATAGAAAGATAAGGGATTTCCCAGAATTATCCTAGTAAATGTGTTTAAAAACATCGGAATCCTTCCCAATGCAATGGCGTTTGTTTTTTTTAACTTGTCTTTTTTTTTTTTTCTAGTCCGTCGATATCAATATCCTCAAACACGAATCTTTCATCCTCGCTGAAATTGATGGGGAAATTGTTGTTTTCTCGGTCCGAATAGCACTGTTTGTTGCAGGCTCCCATTAAAATCAATGTAAATATGTGAGGAGCCATCAACATGTGACGTCATCGTCTGCGACTTCCGGTAGAGGCAGGGCTTTTCTCTTAACACCGACAGTTACAAACTTTATCGTGGATGTTCTCTACTAAATCCTTTCAGCAAAAATATGGCAATATCGGGAAATTATCAAATATGACACATAGAATGGACCTCCTATCCCCGTTTAAATAAGAAAATCTCATTTCAGTAAGCCTGCCCTTTCTGTTCATTCGCTCTCGCATCCTAGTAATTTCTGTTCCATGCAACAGATGACGACGCTGATTCCCGTTTGTGGTAAAGAACTGTTTTGTACTTGCTAGCTTCCACGCTACTCCTTTGTTTGTTCCCTAGCTCACATGCTAGCGCTTTTAGTTCTTTCTAGCTCCCATGCTAGTTCTGTTTCTTTTGCCTTTAGTGCCTTGTGCAAGTGTTTATGTTCCTGGTCTGTGTTTTGTAGTATAAATAAATCTTCATTTCTTACCTTCACGCTGTGTCCTATCCGACTGCATCATAGAGAGAACGAACCCGCACCACGATGCCAGCTAACCGTCACAATAGTAGGCTTACAAAGCAATGTCTGCTGCCACCTACTGGTACGGAAGAGTATTACATGGTTGCTCTGCTGATCTCCAGACATCACAAACACGCTACAACGGCACATTGTTTGCGGATTATAATTATTTTTCCAACTAATTAGGTGAAATTGCATAATTTCCCACGGCACACCAAACGATATCTCACGGTACACTAGTGTGCCGCGGCACAGTGGTTGAAAAACAATGGTCTAAACTACAGATGCGTTTGCATAAACTAAATATGGCAGACTGGGTAAGTTTATACCATTTATGGATAATCCCCTGACAATGTTCCCAATTGGTGACGTCAGTAATTGTGCACATTCCAAACGGACAGTTTGGAAGTAGTAGAAAAGAACGCAAAAATGTTTTAGAAATATATTTGCAATGCCTCCACGCTTTGGTTTTTACATTTCCGGGACTCATGCAGATTCAAAATGCACAAGAGCAGTAACCAATAGGTAAGAAACATTGGTTTTGTGTGATAGAACCCCTCGAAATGGCACAAATCGACATTAGCAGATGACATACTTTTTCACAAAAATTGGTGGACACTAATTGGTGGTCAAGTGTGAACTGTTTTGCTTCACCTGCCCTTTTATTGTGTCCATCCTACACCACAGACAACAGAAAGCCCATATGCATTCTGGGTACCCCAATATAACCCCAGGACAAGCTTCTTCTTTTTTTTTTTGCAGCAGCAGCCAATTTGAAATTTTGAATCTCAGAAGCAGCAGCAGCTTATGTTGTTAAAATAGGCCAGCATGGAAACATCAGAGGGGAGGCTTGTCAGGCATAAGTAATGGCAATCTGCACGGCCTGTTAGGACCGCGCATTTCATCCCTGGGATGCAGCTTGGGGTAAAGCCGCCTATTTTTAAACCTACTTTTCAGCATTTGGGAAAGGGGGACGACGTGCGTTCTTTACTCAGAATTAATTCATACATTTCCTTTACGATGCTTACATCCTCCTTTCAAGTTGAGGTTGTTCGTGGTCCTGCAGAAAGAGAAACAGCAGTGCAGAGCAGAGCTATTCTGGGTGGTTTGAGTCCAAATGATTTCTCTTTTCTTTTACTCTAGCCATATTCCGGCCTAATTAGGCCAATTTATTTCTCCCCACACAGAAGATATTTAGACAAGAGCCACAAATAAGAGCAAGCTAATTCACAGCAGGAGGATATTACGCCTTAAATGGCACGCAATTCACAACAGGTACGTATCGCAACGTAAATGCCACACAAATGTTAATTTGGAGAGAGGCTCCATGCTTGAATGATGTCGGAATAGAGAGCGGCGGGCTGATAATAATCTCGATAGCAGATAGACGATAGCAGCAGACAGTCGCTCAGCTGGGTTCCTGTGTGCGATTTATAAAACACAGTACGGCGAAGGGAACGAGAAGCGCCGCTGAGCAAAAGAAAAAAGAATGAGGTTAAGATGAGAATAGAGGAGTATCAGAATGACCGATAAGGAACAACAGGCCCACTGACTGCACATTAATTATCCAGAGATGGTATGCTAATGGGGGCCATTTGCTATGCAAAACGCAGCCCCTCCTCAGCCACAATCAATATCCTTCCCTTCTAATATGCCTTCCACTCAGCTGCTCCCACTCAGACGAGGCGGGCAAACACACATGCATCATGTACCGTATGTGTATGAGTGCAGTTAGTTTATCATTTTCCCTTTTGCAGACAGACAGAATATATTCTTGTGAACGTGATCAAAATTTTTTGGGTTTTTTTTTAATAAAAGCCTAAATGGAATAGTGGGGAAAATAGAGCATGACAACATGCAACATTCCGTCTATAACATTTTATTGGGGGAATGAGTGGGCGTGCGCCACGTCACCATTTCCTAACCCGGCTCCTCACTGGATTTGTGTTTTTCTTCTTTCATATTATTTTGTGTCCTCTTAGATTTTGTGAAGTTCTCATTGGTGTCTTATCATCCACAGCACTGCAAACCACATCGTTCAGTCCATAGCAGGGGTCGGCAACCCAAAATGTTGAAAGAGACATATTGGACCAAAACTACAAAAACAAATCTGTCTGGAGCCGCAAAAAATTCAAAGCCATATTACATTCGGAAAGTGTGTCATGAGATATAAATTGAATTAAGAGTACTTAAAGGAAGCTAAATGACCTCAAATATAGCTACAAATTAGGCATAATGATGCAATATGTACATATAGCTAGCCTAAATAGCATCTTAGCATCAATTAGCTAGCAATCATGCAGGGACCAAATAAGTCTGATTAGCACTCCACACAAGTCAATAACATCAACAAAATTCACCTTTGTGCATTCACGCACAACGTTAAAACTTTGGACAAAATGAGACGGAAAAAGAAGTGGCATAAAACACGTCCTAGAAAGTCGGAGAAAGTTGTACATGTAAACAAACTACGGTGAGTTCAAGGACCGCCAAAATTAGTAGGACAAAACGGCACTCATCAAACAGTCGAATCAGTGAAGCATGTTTAATAGAAACAGTGTACTTTGTAACAATTAGGAAGGTTTGTGTCATGTTTGTCCTCCTGCAGAAACCATATTAAATCAAAAAATATTTTTTTTTCCCCTCGTTTATTTCCATTTTTCATACAATTTTGAAAAAGCTCTAGAGATCCACTAGGGCGGCGCGAAAGGTTGCCGACCCCCGCCCTATGGTATCAGATAACAACTCCACATATTCCCCCATATTATTCTAATACCAGCACTGATAAACATTGCAGTCACTCAAATAACATTTTTGTCATATCAAACTGCCTCGAGGTAATATTCTTAATCCCAGCGGAAATTTCCTTGGGCTGTCAAATATATTGCGATAATAAAGCGTTAACTATAAGTTTCTATTAAGCGATAATTTTTTAACTAGCAATTAACTCTCTTTTTTATCCTCGGCCCGTTCCGTGGTTTGAGGAAACGTAATGGCCTCCAATTACTGTGGAGCCACATGTGAGAAAATTGCGAACATAAACACACCAAGAAAGAGAGAACATTGTAGAAGTTCCAGGTCCAATGGCATGGCAAGTCATTCTCTCAACATGACAAATCCATTTTATCTTCAATCCCCGTGAGACGACGTCATTGGGGCGAATGCTAGTGGCTTGCTTTGCTGTTTGTAGAGCTTCACGTCTGTGTTTACATTACAGTTGAGTGCATTAAAAACATAAATTTGTTTCTCGAACCGCCCTTATTAAGATGTAATACAAGCTCAGCATACAAGAGATGGTAGAAAGGAAGTTGTAAGTCACTTTTATCAGAGCCTTTTAACAAAATATGTCGTCAAGTAGTTTTTCATACCAATCTTCACAATGATTCACATCCGGTCTGACCAACAAAACAACGAAACTTTGTCTTACAATATGATCATGCTTCGTCAAAGATGTTTAGTCCGCAATTAGAGAATGTTTAACAGGTTGAATATTACATTGTATTAATAAATAGAGAGGGTCATAACATTGCCATACAGGTCGAGACAGTAATCATTAAAGGCCTACTGAAATGAGATTTTCTTATTTAAACGGAGATAATTAGATACTTGATCATTTCGCGATATTGCAATATTTTTGCTGAAAGGATTTAGTGGAGAACATCGACGATAAAGTTCGCAACTTTTGGTGCTGATAAAAAAGCCCTGCCTTTACCGGAAGTCGCAGACGATGACGTCACAAGGGTGAGGGCTCCTCACGTCCTCACATTGTTTTTAACGGGAGCCTCCATTCGGACCGAGAAAACGACAATTTCCCCATTAATTTGGGCAAGGATGAAAGATTTGTGGCTGATGATATTGATAGCGAAGGACTAAAAAAAAAAAAAATTAATAAAGTTTAAAAAAAAAAAGGCGATTGCTTTGGGATGGATTCAGATGTTTTTAGACACATTTACTGGGATAATTCTGGGAAAACCCTTATCTTTCTATTGTGTCGCTAGTGTTTTAGTGAGATTAAATAGTACCTGATAGTCGGAGGGGTGTTTTTTACCCTTTGCATTTATATTTTGCCGTGTTTGTTGCATCTTTGTTGCTCTTGCTCTACAAAAGATGTCGATCAAGAAGGTAGTGTGCAGAAGAGGAGCAACGTTCATATATTTTTAATATTCTGTGTTTTATTTTTCATAGTTAGTATATAGTGAATTCCAAATTATATATTTTTATGTACATTGTGAGTGTCAGTAAAAAAACTTAAAAGAACCGTTTCAAAAACGGATTGAACTTTAGTTAATTTACTGAATTATATGACACTCAAAATGTACATACAAATATAGAATGGGGACTACGAACAATAAAACACTGAATATTGAGAACATATGAAGGTTGCTCCTTTGCTTCCCAGACCACCTTTTTGATCGAAATATTTCATAATCCAGCAAGAAAAAACCCAGATGTAACAAACATGGCAAAAAATAAAGGCATATGGACCAAAAAAAACATCGACTTATTTGATATAATATGACTTTTCTGGAGAACATCTACAACAAAGTTCTGCAGAACAGTGATATTACATGGAGGTCTCAGGCTTGTCGCTGCCCCGGCCACTCTGCCCCTTCCTTCGTCTGCATGAAGCAACGCTTCCCATTTTTTTCACTGAATATGTATACACTGTATTTCTTTACGCAAAATTTTTATACACTGATTTTTTTTTTTTTGCTCTGAATTTTTATACACAAAATTTTTAAACACAGAATTTTTTTTCAATGGAATCGTCAGCATACTTTGATGTAAAATAAAATATTGAATTTACCCCAAAAGGGACAAGCGGTATAAAATGGATGGATGGATGGACATTCATAATAATTAATTATTAATTAAGTTAAGTTAATTAATAATTAACATTATGTCAGTTTAAAAAAAGAAATATAGATTTTGTAATAAAGCCACACATTAAAGGCCTACTGAAACCCACTATTACCAACCACGCAGTCTGATAGTTTATATATCAATGATGAAATATTAGCATTGCAAGACATGCCAATACGGCCGGTCTAGTTTACTAAATTGCAATTTTAAATTTCGCACTGAAGTGTCAGGCTAAAACGTTGCGGTATGATGACGTGTGCGCGTGACGTCACGCATTGTAGAGAACATCTTGGTCCAGCACCTTTTACAGCTATAAGTTGTCTCTTTTCTTCGCATAATTCCACAGTATTATGGACATTTGTATTGCTGAATCTTTTGCAATTTTTTCAATTAGTAATGGAAACGTCAAAGAAGAAAGATGGAGGTGGGAAGCGGTGTATTGCGGCCGCCTTTAGCAACACAAACACAGCCGGTGTTTCCTTGTTTCCTTGTTTACATTCCCGAAAGATGACGGTGAAGCTTTACTAAAAACAGAGCGGTCAAGCGAACATGGTTCCCTACCACATGTCAAAAGGCAGGTTTTGGTGAGAAAATGGTGGCTCTTACCGTAGACATGAGCGGAGAGCTTGCGTCATTCCTCTTGCACCTGTCTAAGAGGCAGCTGCGGACTCTCTTGCCTCCTCCCACCAGCCGCCCGCGAACGTCGGATGCTTTCACTATGGAGGAGGGGAAAAAAACTCTCAGCTTGGCCCCACTGACTGCCTTCGCCTTGTCGAGAAATGTGGCTTCCCTTGGAGACACTGGCGGTCACCACACCCGTGGCCACACCCCTCCGACTTTCAGGTTGTACAGGTACGACCATATAATCTCACTAAAACACTAGTAACACAATAAGCAGATAAGGGATTTTCCAGAATTATCCTAGTAAATTTGTCTAATAAGATCTGAATCGCTCTGCCGTCTAGTTTTTTTATTTTTTCATTGTTTTTATTTTTTTTTCTAGTCCTTCACTCTCACTTTCTTCATCCACAAATCTTTCATCCTCGCTCAAATTAATGGGGAAATTGTCGCTTTCTCGGTCCAAATCGTTCTCGTTGCTGGTGGCCATAATTGTAAACAATGTGCGGATGTGAGGAGCTCCACAACCCGTGACGTCACGCGCATATCGTCTGCTACTTCCGGTACAGGCAAGGCTTTTTTATTAGCGACCAAAAGTTGCAAACTTTATCATCGATGTTCTCTACTAAATCCTTTCAGCAAAAATATGGCAATATCGCGAAATGATCAAGTATGACACATAGAATGGACCTGCTATCCCCGTTTAAATGAGAAAATCTCATTTCAGTAGGCCTTTAACCTCCATACAAATGACTTTAATCACTAAGCAACCATATGGCGGTATAGCTCGGTTGGTAGAGTGGCCGTGCCAGCAACTTGAGGATTCCAAGTTCAATCCCCGCTTCCGCCATCCTAGTCACTGCCGTTGTGTCCTTGAGCAAGACACTTGACCCACCTTCTCCCAGTGCCACCCACAGTGCTTTAAAAGTAAATTAGATATTGGGTGTCACTATGTAAAAGCTCTTTGAGTCACAAAAGAAAAGCGCTATATAAATATAATTCAAACCAAACTCTCCTTTCCCACAGATGCTTCCCGAGCAGACAAGAAGGAGAGTCGCTGTCCGACACCGGGCTGCGACGGCACGGGTCACGTGACAGGCTTGTACCCCCACCATCGGAGCCTGTCGGGCTGTCCGCACAAGGACAGAGTGCCACCAGAAAGTAAGCTTTTGGTTTTCACACCAGTACCGACATTATTTGCTCAACCTGTGGCCTCCACCTTTCATGACGCCCTGCATGTCTCCCTGTGATCACTGCCGAGCTCGTTCCCGTGCGTCTGTGTGTTTGCTGGACTGTGTTTGATGTTTCGGCGATAGCCTGCAGCTGCACTTCTCCGGTGACCTTTTGCATGAGGCCATAGTTTTCTCGCTGATTGCCTGCTTAGTGTGCCGTGGTGATGAGGTATGAAATGAGAGCTTGATGTGTGAACAGCAACGATGTGGAGAGGTGGCGTGTAGTGGCGTGAGACTCCTTTGTTTCGCTTACTTGACAGTGATCCCATGCATTCCTTTTGACATAAGTAAGTTAAGTTAAAGTACCATTGATTGTCACACACACACTAGGAGTGGTGAAATTTGTCCTCTGCATTTGACCCATCCCCGTGATCACCCCCTGGGGGGCGAGGGGAGTAGTGGGCAGCAGCGGTGCCGCGTCCGGGAATCATTTTTGGTGATTTAACCCCCAAAGCTTGGTCCGCATTTCCGGCAGTAAGTCGAACACATTTCCAGTGAGGGTTGAACTCCGCCAAGGCTGTCCTGTGTCACTGATTCTGTTCATAACTTTTATGGACAGAATTTCTAGGCGCAGTCAAGGCGTTGAGGGGTTCCGGTTTGGTGGATGCAGGATTAGGTCTCTGCTTTTTGCAGATGATGTGGTCCTGATGGTTTCATCTGGCCGGGATCTTCAGCTCTCACTGGATCGGTTCGCAGCCGAGTGTGATGCGACCGGAATGAGAATCAGCACCTCCAAGTCCGAGTCAAGGGTTCTCGTCCGGAAAAGGGTGGAGTCCCATCTCCGGGTCGGGGTAGAGACCCTGCCCCAAATGGAAGAGTTCAAGTACCTAGGAGTCTTGTTCATGAGTGAGGGAAGAGTAGATTGTGAGATCGACAGGCGGATCGGTGCGGCATCTTCAGCAATGCGGACGTTGTATCGATCCATTGTGGTAAAGAAGGAGCTGAGCCGGAAGGCAAAGCTCTCAATTTACCGGTCGATCTACGTTCCCATCCTCACCTATGGTAATGAGCTTTGGGTCATGACCGAATGGACAAGATCACGGGTACAAGCGGCCGAAATGAGTTTCCCCCGCCCGGTGGCGGGGCTCTCCCTTAGAGATAGGGTGAGAAGCTCTGTCATCCGGGAGGAACTCAAAGTAAAGCCGCTGCTCCTCCACATCGAGAGGAGCCAGATGAGGTGGTTCAGGCATCTGGTGAGGAGGCAACCCGAACGCCTCCCTAGGGAGGTGTTTAAGGCACCGGTAGGAGGCCACGGGGAAGACCCAGGACAGATTGGGAAGACTATGTCTCCCCGCTGGCCTGGGAACGCTTCGGGGCCCCCAGGGAAGAGCTGGACGAAGTGGCTAGAGAGAGGAAAGTCTGGGCTTCCCTGCTTAGGCTACTGCCCCCGCAACCCAACCTCTGCTAAGCGGAATAAGATGGATTAAAGGAACCCCAAATTCCCACCCTTATGCCGCGTGCCAAGCAGGGTGGTAATGGGTCCCATTTTTATAGTCTTTGGTATGACTCGGCCAGGGTTTGAACTCACAACCTACCGATCTAAGGGCGGACACTCTAACCACTTGGCCACTTGTTTGTCACAGCATGTACAGTATGGCCAAAGCGATAACTTTCCATGAAACGCTATCAAGTGGTGGCACATGGGTAAAAGAAGATCTAACTAGAATTTCGCACATATACAGTAAAGTCTGCCTGCATCGGGGCCATTTTTGGCAGTGACCCTCCAAATCTGTCTTTTTTTATCTCTTTAAAAATATAAAAAAATATTTTCAGTTTTTCTTCGGTTTTTTTCCCTACTACAATGTGTGTTAAAAGCTTGATCCGTCTCTTTGCCATACCTGCCAACAACTATGGTTTTCCCGTAAGTAGTACGGTTTTTGATAATTCATTCCGGTTTGCGGTTGCAGTGGTAAAAAGTATGGTTTTCCGTCAAAAAATATTAACTTAAAAATCGAAGCGACGTAGCTTAACTACATTTCCCAGCGGCTTGGCTGTAGCTTTGCTACTTTTTAAACAAGTAGCGATTTCCATAGCTTAGCTATTTTTGGACCATGTAGCGGTTAGCTAAGCTGTATGCTACAAAAAAAGAGAGAGGGAGAAGAGAAAGAGAGGAATGGACTAGTGCAACTCCAGGGGCAGGGGACAACATATAAGGGAAAAATTCATAATGATTGGTTGCCCGATTGTAGCTGAGATAGGCACCAGCGCCCCTCGCGACCCCAAAGGGGATAAGCGCTAGAAAATGGTAGGATGGATGGATGGTTGGTACTCGAAAAAAAATGTCCGTAGTGTGTGAATGTGAGTCGAATATTGTCTGTCTATCTGTGATGGCCCTGCGATGAGGGGCTGACTTGTCCAGGGTGTATACCGCCTTCCTCCCAAATGCAGCTGAGATAGGCTCCAGCACCCCCCGCGACCCCAAAAGGGACAAGCGGTAGAAAATGGATGGATGCATGGTTTACATATAAGAACATCCAGGATTGGTTGGTTGGTTTACTATGATGAGTCACGCTTGGTTAAGATTAGGGCAAACCATTAGGGACAGGCCAATCAGAGGCAATATAGGGCGGGTCATGAAACCAGGAAGGGAAATCACAACAGACATCCCAAATGATGACAACAGAGTTGTAGAAGAGAAAAGGGAATCTTCTAGCTGGTGATTTATATATTTTTTTTAAAAATAGCGGAAGATGGCAGGGGGATTCTCTTCCTAAGAGTTTCTTTGACCGATGTAGATGACGTCCAGGAAACCAACAATGCGTCTACCTGGCCACATTTGGACTAATGTATGTATCTGGATAAACGATGCCCAAAACATTCATTTGAGTTGGTTATCATGTAAGCCCAAATCAAAACTGCTCTCGACATGGAAGACGTGGAATTCACTTTTAAGAACACACTTGATTGTGGCAGACATGTGATGATTTTTGCTACAGTATAGCCTCTCTAAATGCTACATTTCATTTGCATTGATGTTTTAGAACAAGACAGTAACTGAAATTTTGTTCATTATTTCCACTGTTTATATTTTGACAGGGCTTCACGGTGGCAGAGGGGTTAGTGCGTCTGCCTCACAATACGAAGTTCCTGCAGTCCTGGGTTCAAATCCAGGCTCGGGATCTTTCTGTGTGGAGTTTGCATGTTCTCCCCGTGAATGCGTGGGTTCCCTCCGGGTACTCCGGCTTCCTCCCACTTCCAAAGACATGCACCTGGGGATAGGTTGATTGGCAACACTAAATTGGCCCTAGTGTGTGAATGTGAGCGTAAATGTTGTCTGTCTATCTGTGTTGGCCCTGCGATGAGGTGGCGACTTGTCCAGGGTGTACCCTGCCTTCCGCCCGATTGTAGCTGAGATAGGCGCCAGCGCCCCCCGCGACCCCAAAAGGGAATAAGCGGTAGAAAATGGATGGATGGATGGATGGATTATATTTTGACATTGAATAGTTGAATCATTTTGAGCAACATGACTGCAAAATATTTGTAATTTCATGCTATAAATCACACATGGCTATTCAAATAAAGGAAGTTAGCTAATAGAATAACCATTGTTTGTACATTTTATAATTTTTGCATGCATTTTGCATTTGGAGCAGTTAGTAGTGGAGAGGGAGTCAAAGAGACAGAAATTGTCTCAACAATCCAAGGCAGAATCTACTAAAGCAGAAATCAATCAATCCATCCATCCATCCATTTTGTACCGCTTATTCCCTTTCGGGGTCGCGGGGGGCGCTGGCGCCTATCTCAGCTACAATCGGGCGCAAGGCGGTGTACACCCTGGACAAGTCGCCACCTCATCGCAGGGCCAACACAGATAGACAGACAACATTCACACTCACATTCACACATTAGGGCCAATTTAGTGTTGCCAATCAACCTATCCCCAGGTGCATGTCTAAAAAATTTAAATGCAAGCTGCTGAGAAGTTTGCCAGGAAGGCTCATGTCGGAGCCATCAAAGACAAAATGCCGATGTAATATGTGAATGAACCAAAGTAGTGTGTAAATAATGTAAATACCTAGATGAACCATCTGTGGTTGTCAAGTGAACACTAGTAAGGTTGTAAATATTGTATAGAGCAGGCTAACCCATGTGGTTCCTGTGGATGTGAATGCAATTTGTAATTACTGCAGTGACCAAATATCATAGAGACTGAAAAGGACATAGTGATTCATTTGGATGAAATGTTACTCATTTTTCAACTCTTTAAATACGAAAACATCTCTAAATGGTGCTTTTTTTGGTCATTTTTGCTTGTTCAATTTCTGAAAAACCAGGAGCTTCGAGGAGGGTTTGCCCCTCATTGTTCCCCCACCAGGGTACCGCCCTGGACCTGCGGCCACCAGAACCCGGCTTATTTTCAGTCTTGTTCATTAAGTTCAAATCACATGCCTGGATCCAGCAGATCCGTCCGGGGTAATTGCCACCACGTTAAAGTCCATATTACTGCCACATACAGGACTAGAAATGACAAAAGAAGCACAGTCAGCTTTTGGCAAGTTTCAATTCCCACATTTTGTATTGTCACACTTTGTGGATTTATTGGATCTATACCGTAATACAGTGGTAGGACAGTTTGAAAAGTTTAATTCTTATTTTCTAGCTTCGAGGTTTTGTTTATTGATTTTATTAAATAAACATTTATACATTTAATTGTTTCCACAAGACCTCTCCAATACAGCGCACATGAGAGTGGTGCACTTACGATAATTTAACTCACACCTCGTGTGATGTGGCCCGTGTGTGGGGACCACAGCGGAGTGCCGAGAGTTGGCTAAAGAAGAGGGAGAAAGAGAGCAAACAACCCAAAGAAGACAAGAGAAACTGTCAAAGACTTCACGTTCATTTGAAACTGAAAAATACAGGCATCATGGTGAAATGTTTGCACTCGGTGTTGCCATTTTGCAATAACATTAAATCTATGTTGCGTCACATTAGCATAAAGCATCCTGCATATTTAAAAGCAGCAAAGGAGCAGAAATATAATCTCTTGCGTTTGACTCTTTTGATTGATTGAAACTTTTATTAGTAGATTGCACAGTACAGTACATATTCCGTACAATTGACCACTAAATGGTAACACCCGAATAAGTTTTTCGACTTGTTTAAGTCGGGGTTCACGTAAATCAATTAATCAAATTTTTTTTTCGAACACAGGTAGCCCTCTGAGGACATGTTAGCAGCTACAGTTTGTATGTTAATGTTAAAAGTTGTTTGTCCAAAAATCAAACACCAATTTTACAATGTACAACTTTTCAAAATGCGTGTGTGTTAAATTCTTAAATACATTGTCACTCAATTGATCATACTTTATCAGGCAGTTTTTTTGTTTGATTTGGTTATTTATTCATTACACATTACCTGGTTTTAGGCTACACAGTTTAGTATTATTTTCCTTTTTAAATTTTTTGGTAATTTATAGAGATGTTGTAGTGATGACGCATTGAGGCTATAAAGCGTGGTTTATTCCATTACCTGATGAATCTAATAACTTGATCAATAAGTTACTCAAATATTAGGGGATGCCGTGCCTCGGTCGGTTGAGCGGCCGTGCCAGCAACTTGAGGGTTCCTGGTTCAATCCCCCCAGCTTCCGTCGTGTCCTTGAGCAAGACACTTCACCCCTGCTCCTGATGAGTCGTGGTTAGGGCCTTGCATGGCAGCTCCTGCTATCAGTGTGTGAATGGGTGAATGTGGAAATACTGTCAAAGCGCTTTGAAAACCTTGAAGGTAGAAAAACGCTGCACAAGTATTTACCATTTTATTAAAATAATCGATAGCTGCAGCCTTAAGTGGTACTTCGGTTTTCCTCAGTAATGCGTCAATAAATTCCAAAGTGTAAAAACAAAATTGTATTAAAAACAAAAAAATAAATTCCCATAGGAAACAATGTATGTTAGCCATCTATTTCAGATACCCAAAAAGATATTCTTATAGACAATATTTTCAGTTGTACACACATAAAACACTGCAAAATGCATATAAATGAGGAATGAAATGGATATACTTCACTTTTATTTGACCTTTATTTAGGACTGCTGACAATGAAGCGGCGAGGGAGGGTTTAGATAGGGAAGAGCCCTACAAACGTCACCTGCATACTTTGCCATAATTTCTTTCTCCAATTCAAAGTGTTTCCCAACATATCCAAGAACCCGTGGGCAACGACTGTGGGCAACTGATGCAACCAAACCCATGCGGAAAACAGCTTTGCTCTCAACCAATAACCGCAAAATAACGTTGTTTTTTTTTTTGGGATAAACTTAACATAGCAGTGTGTTGAGTTCAATGACACTCTGCAAACACTGACTCTAAGGCTCTGGTTGACATTGAATGGACTATTACTGTACGCTACAACATGAATGTCAGGTTCAAACACTGATGACATCTATTATCAGACAAGAAGCAAGGAATCATGCATAGTTCAATTTAGCTCGTGAGGAGACCCATTTTTTGGGCTGTATTCTTGTTACAGATCCAAACTACGTTCTAAAAGTCCAGCCCTCGTGCCTACTCTCTTTATTTGGAAAATCCCTGTTACATCACTGAAGTTGTCGCTGAGGGAAGGAGGTAATCTTGACAAATCCAGTTAGACATAATAAATTAATATACAAAAATGCAAAAGTGTTGACGCTGGTGCTATCGCCTTGTCTCTGCTTTGTCTGCGTCCTGGTACCCGATGTTCGGCCTTGGCAGTCAGCAGGCCGAGTCTGGACACAACACTGATAGAGACGGCTGGCAATCTTTTGGATTACGAGCTCTGCACGGATACAAAAATACCAATTCAGCAAAATTGACAATAATTTTTAGCAACGGCCCTTAAGCATAAAGTTGATAATATATACAGAATTATTGTAACTGTGAGTTGGCTGTACGGTGGGTTTGTTTGCAACCATACTCAAAAAAAATAAAAAGTAAAAGAGTGCGTTTGAGCGTGCTAAAAGAAAGACATATTTTTGGTAAAAAAAAATTGTCAGAAAACCTTATTGTAGTCTCTTGTTAACACTTTGTGATGGTTTGGATCATAAAAACACACAAACAATTAAGGATATTAATTTTTTTTGGTCTTAGTCTAAAGTACAGCAGCTAGGAACACACAAAGGAATCTACGACTGTCAGGATTTATAGCAGAGGTCTGCATTTATTTGATTGCTATTGTTTATTTCTGGGTTTACATCAATAAAGTCACAGCATTTCATTCTTGAGTAGAGACCTTGATAACACCGAGCCTCTTCGCCTGCAGTCACTCATGCCACGGCGCCGTTCTTTTATTTGTGTCGCCTGCTCAATTAGGTTCCACTGACTGGAAAGCCTTGTATCATATCTCCCAATTGCAGATCAAGTGAAGTGGCCATAAACATTAGCCTTGAATAAATAGTGGGAGTTCACCCGGGCTATTTAGCCTCACTCACCTTGCTCAAACTTCTCAATTAAAACCCATTAATGCATTTTTATTAATATCCCCCATGAAAATCAAGATATGAGCTGTCGTGGCAACGAGTGCAATCAAAATAAAGCAGGGCTTTAATAATGGCAAAGAAATTAGGTACCGTCGCAGAAAGACTTGTAAAGACCGGCGGTGTTACAGATGACACTTGTTCTGCGGAGCGGCGCTTTAACTCACACAAAAGTACTCACAAAACACACAATGTAGAACACGTGAGCTTTGGTGTGATCATAAGGCACCAGTAGTATTTGGAATGAATAAGGCGATTGTCACTGAAAGTGTTTCTTTGTTTGTTTTGATAACACCTAATAGGTTTATGGCCACATCATTGGGTACACTTCTAATAAGATCAAATGCAAGAATTTGATTAAAATAATTTGTCATGGTCTTTGGCTTTATTAATCACCTTCAAAGATGTGTTCATTCAATAAGAGCTATTAATAGTTTGCTTTTATGTCCTCCTGAGAGCCAGTGGACATTTGTTCCTGATTTACCAACATTTTCGAACTATAGAACGCACCTAAATATAAGCTAAACCAACCTGGACACACTTTATTTGTACATACAGTATATTGACTGCACAAGTCTGCAAGCTGCAGGTGTAAACATCCATCCATCCATTTTTTACCGCTTGTCCTTATAGGGTAGCGGGAGATGCTGGAGTCTATCCCACATTCACACGGGCGAAAGTTAAATGATAAATGGGTTGTACTTGTATAGCGCGTGCTACCTTCAAGGTACTCAAAGCGCTTTGACACTACTTCCACATTTACCCATTCACACACACATTCACACACTGATGGAGGGAGCTGCCATGCAAGGCGCCAACCAGCACCCATCAGGAGCAAGGGTGAAGTGTCTTGCTCAGGACACAACGGACGTGACGAGGTTGGTTCTAGGTGGGATTTGAACCAGTGACCCTCGGGTTGCGCACAGCCACTCTCCCACTGCGCCACGCCGTCCCTTGGGGTATACCCTACAAATCGCCACCTCATCACAGGGCCAACACAGATAGACAGACAACATTCACACTCACATTAACACACTAGGGCCAATTTAGTGTTGCCAATCAACCTATCCCCAGGTGCATGTCTTTGGAGGTGGGAGGA
This sequence comes from Nerophis ophidion, assembly GCF_033978795.1. Classification (NCBI taxonomy): domain Eukaryota; kingdom Metazoa; phylum Chordata; class Actinopteri; order Syngnathiformes; family Syngnathidae; genus Nerophis; species Nerophis ophidion. The sequence continues at coordinate 56,207,097 of NC_084613.1, forward strand.
AACCGGAGTACCCGGAGGGAACCCACGCATTCACGGGGAGAACATGCAAACTCCACACAGAAAGTTAAAGTTCAAATGTTAACATACCGATGATAGTCACGCACACACACACTAAGTGTGGTGAAATTAACCTATGCATTTGACACATCCCCTTGTTCACCCACTGAAAGGTGAGGCGAGCAGTGAGCAGCAGCGGTGGCCGCGCCCGGGAATCATTTTTGGGATTTAACCCCCAATTCAAACCCGAGCCAAGGACCTTCATATTGTGAGACACACATACTAACCCATGTGCCACCATGTTGCCCTGTGTAATAATTGAAAAAATTAAAACTTTACATAGACACTTGTGTTTGTTCAAAGACTTAACAAAAGACATTGCCTGTAACACAATAAACAATAGCCTACCGGAGAAGCCATTGAGCGTTGTCTTTTTTCTTCTCCTCCTGCACTACTTTCAGGGCCTATTTTTGATGGTGGATTTCTACTCCGTTTTATTTTTCTATGTCGAGGTTAATCTTCAGCTTTGGGGCTGTTTTGTGTCATTTTCGTTGTTACTTGTCCATGATGCGGGTGAGTGCATAATGTACTAAATGGCTGACTGAAAGATTGTTTGAGTGTGTTGGATTTAATGTGAACCATTGCATTGGTCTCCCGCAGAGATATTCAACTACCATGTTTTGGGGGCCACATTTCCAAAAAGCTAAGGATCAGGGGCCAAACCTCTCCCTTCAACTATTAGTCCTATTTTGTATATTCCAAAAAAACAGCGTCTTCTACAGTAGACATTTGGTTGTTGTTTATTTATTTCGTCAGAGTTACAGGAGCGCTTTTTCTGTTTTTAAGGACCTTCTCCAAAAAAGCTAGCCAAAGATCATTTTTATGATAGCACTCCAGTGTTTTTAAAAATCTGCTGCAAAATGTAAGTCAATCACTATTATTTGGAATTGAACTCGCAGGCCACCGGTTGAATAGCCCAAATAAGGAAAAAGAGGGAACTTAAAATGCAACCTTATTGATCACTACTAGCATAACTAAAGAAGTTTAAGAAACGACTACTGACTGCAGTGAAGAAAGCAAGCTATAGCAGAACCTTGGTTACATAAAGCACATTACAAAAAAATGTAACTGCCAAAAAGAAGAGGACCTAATGGAGTTTATTGAGGAATGCCTCAGGTATGTATATCACAAGTTTGGACCCCGGTGTTATATGTTTACTCGCAAGGATAAAATGGCAATGAAGAATCTGCCAATGTGTCTTTTTAAACAGGAACACTCTAATGTCTGCAAAAATGTCAGTCACCCATGTTTTGAACTGAACTCGGGTCGGGTATGGTGTCATTCACAGGCCAGATTTGGCCACCGGGCCGCCATAACAGCCCTGGTTTAGTGTGACAAGGCAATTTCATTTATCTGATGTAACTAGGCTAATTTTATCGGTGGCATGTGAATCTCATGAACCTGGAAAATTCCATACATTTTCCGCACCTTTGTGTAAAGTGCAGGGTTCAAAGTATGGGGGGGGAATAGCAGCTCATTGTCTGAAATGATGTTAGTTCCTTTGTCGGTTACATACTCTGGAAAAATAAATAGGCCATTAATTTGAGGAGGCTAAAGCAAAATACACATACCCAAAATTGGGCTGGGGTAATAAAAACTATGTCAATATATATTGCAATAGACACATAATCATTATCAATATAAAACGCGTTCGATAAAACCTTCTATATATATTTATATTTTTGGGTTGAAAGAAACAAGAAATGATGTATCAAGATTTGTCACATGAAGTCACTCGCGCTCTGGGAACCCAGCTCATCAGGAAACAGGAAGTGATTAGCAGTTAGCATGCTAACTGCTAATCAGGAAACAGTGTCAACGACCAAGTTTGGTTGTGCCGTCTTCCTGTCTAGCTGTGGATTCTCTGCATGGAGTGAGACGAGAAACTGTGACATCTTGAAATATCAACTCAATAACAGAAACTAGTCCTTAGTTTTGTTGGTTTTAATGCAGACAGTGCGGCAATGTTCTGACACTTCCAATGTGCCACTTTAATGAGTAGCTTCCCAAACTACTCTGTGTCTTGTTCAATAGCTATACAATAATGCCATTTAGTGTCTCGAAAGTGCAACTACCTTCAAATGTACTGACAGTGTTTCACAACCTGGCTACCAGACACATTTAAACTGATAAATAGCATGTGGGAAATTGTATTACTGTATTTATTGACAGGCTTAGATAAATCATAAAAAATATAAATCATTATCGATATCAATCAATATAAAATACTTATATCGTGTTACAGTTTTCAGCCATATTGCCCAGGCCTACTAAAACATTGGGAACACAAAAGACAAATACATATTAGAATCAGCGGTTATTGCCTATGGCAGGGGTTTCAAACTCGTTTTAGATCGGGGGCCACATGGGGAAAAATCTACTCCCAAGTGGGCCGGACTGGTAAAATCCCTGCACAATAACTTAAAGACAAAGACACCTTCAGATTGTTTTCTGTGTTTAAAAATAGAAGAAACACATTCTGAAAATGAACAAATCATAATGTTGTTGTTTTTTTACACTTACATGTTGCGTTTAATAGTATTCTATCTTTATTTGTCATTATTTATATTTTCTGATTGAATGATGTGATAATGTTCATCAGTCAACTCAATGGTGTTCATTTTCAATCAATCAAGATAAAAAAATGTCAAAATCAAATTACAGTATGCCATGTATGTAGTTTGATCATTTTCCTCGATTCATGTACTAACATCGTGTGGTTTATTTTGTGCATATGGACCATCATCCAGAGATACAAAGAATTGCTATTGCAACATCCAGTAGACACATGTAGAAGAGCTGTTTTTTTTCATTCAAAAATTTCAGGTTACTTTGTATTCTTAGCAAACTCATCCCGGGGGCCGGATAAAACCTGTTCGCGGGCCTGATCCGGCCCACGGGCCGTATGTTTGACACCCCAGGCCTCTGGGCTTCATTCGGGGCTCCAAATGCCTCACAATGATTTAAGCATTGGCTGTTCAGGAAATGTCCATTGGAATTGTTTTCCATAAAAAATACATGTATTTCCTTTGGTTATACAGTATGTTATATATGTTTGGAAAGTATATGTACAAAGTAAGACTTGAATATTTTATACAATCGCTTTCAAATATTGTGGTTTCACCACATCCTGCATATTATTTTAGTTTTTTTTTTACAAAATGTTTGGCCTGAATTAATCGTCTTCAACCATAAAAAATGCTAAATATACTCAGAATATCAATATTACAGTGGAATTGGCTACTATAGGACAGCAACCCAATCAGAGGACGATGTTCAATATCTTGGCCACTGATCGGCTCGGCCTCAGGCAGCATTATTGTATTGGATTAAATAAGTGTAAAGGATGTTATTTAATGTCTGGAGGGCTCTCATAATGTTGGGAAATTGTCATAATTAGGTGTTTTATGCTGTACACTGGATATAATATTGTATTTATAATTATTGAGGACGGCGTGGGGCAGTGGTAGAGTGGCTGTGCGCAACCCGAGGGTCCCTGGTTCAATCCCCACTTAGTACCAACCTTGTCACGTCCGTTGTGTCCTTGAGCAAGACACTTCTGCTTGGATCCGCTTTGAACTGAACTCTCGCGGCTGTGTTGGAGCCACTATGGATTGAACTTTCACAGTATCATGTTGGACCCGCTCGACATCCATTGCTTTCGGTCCCCTAGAGGGGGGGGTTGCCCACATTTGAGGTCCTCTCCAAGGTTTCTCATAGTCATCATTGTCACTGGCGTCCCACTGGGTGTGAACTCTCCCTGCCCACTGGGTGTGAGTTTTCCTTGCCCTTATGTGGGTTCTTCCGAGGATGTCGTAGTCGTATAGGTTTGTACAGTCCTTTGAGACATTTGTGATTTAGGGCTATATAAATAAACATTGATTGATTGATTGACTTCACCCTTGCTCCTAATGGGTGCTGGTTAGCGCCTTGCATGGCAGCTCCCTCCATCAGTGTGTGAATGTGTGTGTGAATGGGTGAATGTGGAAGTAGTGTCAAAGCGCTTTGAGTACCTTAAAGGTAGAAAAGCGCTATACAAGTATGTGACAGTCCTCCAGCCGTCATCATGTGGGATGCAGTGACGATCGATGCAAGACGCATTGTAGCAGGTTTGACTCTGGTTTATTATTTCAATAAACACATTTTCCTGCCTGTCGGTCGCGCCAATTTCTAGCGCGCTGTTTCTTCTTGCTTGTCGCGGCGCACCTTTCGGTGGCCAGTGGCTGCGTCTTCCGCGGGGGCCCATCTTGTTCTGGGTCGATCTCGTCGCTCTCGTGGTCTTGGTTGACGGTTGTCGTTTCCTCTCCTACTTCTGCCACAATTGCTCCACCCTCTCCCCTTTTATGCTGCAGCAGAAGATGCAGGAATTGAGAGCAGGTGTGCTGTGTACGCACCTGACTCTGATGGCTGCAGTGTCGCTCCAGGCGTGCCCCGCCTCGCCGTTCTGCTGCTTACTCCGCCTCCTGGCCGCCATCTTGGTCAGGACCGCTGTTTGTCCTTGCCCGCTGTCGGCTCGTCGGCTCCGTCTCTCCACAAAGTACAACCCATTTATCATTTATTAATTTACTTGGCCGAAATGTGTTTAAAAGGTTTTACACAGAGCTGTCCTCTGTTACAGAAACTTGCAGTTTTGCCAGTTTCCATTTAAATATTTTTACATACCGTTTTTATTTATATATAATCCCCATTAAAGGTGTCTGTGTAAATTCTCAGGCACCAATACAACCCTCATTGGCCAGTGAGTAATCTGAAACACTCACTTCAGTCTGGAGACATTTAAAAGGTGACCTGACAGGAATCATTAGGGAGTCTTTGCCTCGTCAGCCAATCCCTAAAGTCCTGTCAATACATGTCCAATAGCCTCATACAGACAGAGTTCTTGTTTTGACTAGTTTAAAGGTAAAGAGTGATCGCCTGCAGGACACAGTCAACTACAGGCCGCGCTCTCTCACTGTTGGCGCCGTTGCAGCGCCGGATAGATTATGTTTTATTAATGCAGTGGTTTCATTTAATTGGCAAATCACACCGTGCTGCCAGACAGCTCCTTGGGAAATGTGAAAAAATGACAATTAATTTATGTCTCAAATGCATTCATTCCCGCCGCTGTTTGCACATTACAGCCTATTTTTTTTTTTATTGTCACTGTAAACGGTAATGTTTTCTGGTGAAATGTACAACACACCATGTATTTGTTTCCTCGGTGTGCATCCTTTGCGATATGTTATTTTTTTGTACTTCAATTTCCTGCCCTCGCTGTAGAGGGCAGGGCTAAACTTGGATATGCATAATGTATTGGCTAGTGGCAGGTTGAGGTGGCAGGCTTTTTTCCAATTACCTGCACCGAACACCAATTAGTATGTAAAGAAAAGAGGATGATGAGAGGTGAAAGTTTAAGGGGGTGATAATGATGAAGCTGATGCCGATGGGGTTTGGCCCTGCGCGCCGCGGTGTCGAGACGACCCTCGCCTTCGTCCCGGCGCCTCTCAGACATCTATAGATCATTAATCTAATTGGCTGCTTGCCACAGGGATGTGAGACAGTTGTGTTTTAATGGTAAATGGTATCGAAGACTACGGTGTCAACGTGAGAAGAAAGCGCACTTTATCAAGGAGTGTCAGCATCTTCTATTGATTTCAGCATGTGTGTTTTGCATGATTGTCTGCTTTCCGCATGGCCCCCAAACCCCCGCCCCCCTTCCATTTCTGGGTCCTGCTGAACCTAAATGGCTCCTTTTTAATTCATGACCCTGCCCGTTGCATGAATATTAATTCGAAAGGCTCGGATAAGTGGGAGCAATATGGCGGGAAACCTGGCCTGCCCTTTTCAAACAGGCGTTCATTAAAATGAAGAAGAGGTCATTTAGGTTCACGCAGGCTCATTTCTTAATGATGTTTATAATGCCAAGCTTACACACTAATAGAACTCACGCGTGGTTTGCGAGGGGCTCCTAACCTTCCGTGTCTCTCACTCCTGTCTCCTGTCGCTACGAAGTTGTGGCTATGTATGAGAACGTTCTTAAGTGTCCCACGCCTGGCTGCACCGGACGCGGCCATGTCAATAGCAACAGAAACTCCCACAGAAGGTAAGTGACAGCCTGGACACATGAAACAGGCTTGGTATATGTCTTTTTTTTTTTTTTTACTGTGGGACCTTTTTCAGTTCATATGGATAGAAGATTATTTTTTTGATATCGTTATTTCTGCCCTCCTCCATTTGTGTCCCCCTTCTCATCATTTTGCCTTCCTTTTTGCATTATTTTGGTGCGTTGATTACTGTTCTTGTTATGGCTTGACCATTGTTTTTCATTGGTCTCAGTTTGTCTCTTACTATTTGTTTTTGTGTGCAGCACAGTCAGTATTTGAAATGTACACAGTGATAATTGAATACATGTACAATAGCAGTAACAAGCTTAGTTGGTTCTAAACTCAAAACGCTATATCTCAAATCCACGTCACTCATTGAAATTAATTAAAATCTATTCCACCATTGGTGCTTGGTCCCCAAAACAGTACAACTGTAACATATAATATGCTTTTTAAAAAAGGAAATCAAACTTTTAGGTCAGAATTAGGTAACACTTAAGTATGGGGAACATATTCACCATTGATGAGTTGCTTATTAAAGTTACAAAGACTTAATTTAGAGTTCTTTGGCGACTATGGGAACACATAAGGGTTGGGGTTAGGGTTAGGGTTACTAATAAGCAATAATTCTAAGGTTATTGAGGGAACACTCTTAGTTAATGGCTTACTGGTTGTATTAAAAAGGCCATGCAGAATAAGGCATTAATAAGTACGTAATAATGACTAATTAAGAGCCAATATGTTACTAATTTGCATGTTAATAAGCAACTAATTAATGTTGAATATGTGTTCCCCTTCCCCATACTAAAGTTGTACCCAGAATTATCTTACAAAAAACAATATGATATCATGTAGTAAACAACTGCCCAAATAAATGTTGATATCTTTAGTAACTCCTTCCAGCTGCTTCTCTTTCAAACCCGCCATCATCAGCTTTTCCATATTTGCATGGATAAATGTCCACCGGTTAAATATTATTTTAATGTACTTGGCCGGCATACGCTCACTTTTGTCGTTCCAATCATGTGAAAACAAATTGATGTCGATCCCTAACTATAGCTAATGCCAGCGAGTAAGACCAGGTGTTTTGAGCGGGTCATGTGGAGTTCTTTGTGGCATTTGATATGCCAACTAATAACAGGGATGGTTGCCACAAAAAACTGTGTCCACAACTTAAAGCATAACATTTAGCCAAGAGACAGCTCCTATATCAAAACAATGTTAAGTTTCGGTACTACTGTATACCAACTACGTTCCTTTAGATAGGCAGGATAAAGAGTCAGAGTTGTACGTAGAAGGAAGCAATAAATCAAGCAGCAACGATTCCAAGCTGGAAAAGTCTGAATGACATTTTTATTTTGGTAACAAGATACAAAAAAATCCCAAAAACACAGTTGGGTTACCAAGAGATCTATAGGCAAGAAGTAACAATGACACATAACGGGGATCTCACAAAGACCGAACAGTAACAGTTAAATATATTATTCAACTTACGGATGAGTACCTTTCACATTTGAATATATATTGTGCCAATTTGTGGCACCAGGCAATTGTTACCGGTACCAGATGATAATTTTGTGTGTGTTCATGTGTTAATAAATGTGAATTTGTTTAATAATATCATTTTTTTAATCTAACATTTAGCAGTGAGCTAAAAATTATAACAATGCTGTCCAGTTGTTATATCTTGTTTTCTTACACTTCTGAATCTCATTTGTAAGCAGTTGCAATAGCAAGACGTCAAATATAGACTAGGGTGTGTGGCCTAGTCAAGAAGTAATCTTTGCAATCAGGCTGACTCTAGTCTTATGTTGCACCCTACAAAGTGTTAATACTGTAAGTGTTTAACTTAGGACACACCCATGTTCTCACGTATCAAGCTTGTGTACTCACAAAAATATGCACTACGTCCTTTTTCACAGCAAAATTGAGATAAAAGCTGACGTTGACGTGGAAAAGTGTGCTGCCTGACCAAAATTTCATATCTGTCGTACGCTCATTTCTACAGGCTGTGGATAAACTAGCTACACAAATAAGTGATGCTGGGTAACTGTCCACATAAAAAAAGTACCAACTTTTACTCTTCAGATCGATTTATGTGCACATCAGAAACATTCGGGCCTGGCAACATTTGATTTGAACAATGTAACCACTCCAAAATTAAATTTTCCTCAATGCATTTATTGTTTCATATACAAATTTGTGAGGACTTATATTCAATTATGTAGTGGATCATTTTGCCACAATGTCTTCCTGTGACTGCAGCTGATCTCATACTGTAAGGCTGCAACAGTCCTCTCCTAAATTGTAACAATAGATTGAGTAATCAAACAAGAGTCAAGGTCTTTCGTATCCCTTTTTATAACACTGGCAAGTTTAAAGGAAAAATGATTTTCACAAAACTAAGGGCACCAGGAAGCATACCATTAGAACACATTTTGTTTGAAGTTACACAAGTTACACAAATTGTATTCCGACCCGTTGAAGTGAAAACCAGTGGAGGTCAACCAAACCAAGATGGCTGTTGTACAGTAAGCAGCACACAAACTATCTGAGTATTAAAAAAAAGCTTAAAGTTTTCAACAAAAAGCAGCTCCAAGCATAAAGATCAAACTATTCAATGGAATAGATCCTCATACGTTATCAAGAAAATATTTGTCGAGTGATATCAAGGGTTAAATGTCGGTCACATTTCCAGAAATATTGTGCTCCAGACGCCATTCTACACGACAAAACAGATGGAGACTTAGAAAAGCATGGAAGTCTACAACTTCTTTATCTGTGGCTGTGTCAAGGAAATTGGTATCAAGACTCTCCCGGATAAATATGCATAGTTTTTGCTTGTGTAAGTTTGCATTTCATTATTTAACTTTGCGTCTTAATAAGCAAAGTTTGTTGCTGTTGTTGTACACGTCAATAACGAGTAGGCGGGATTTTGTCTGTCTTCATTAAAATAGAACTACAGATGTCAGCAGTGTTTTACATGCTAAAAGCTTCATTTACCATGGTTGCCTTTAGTAAGAGCTTGACTCGTTTAGATTCTACTCACATTTGCTTTGTATTCATTTACACTCGCCGAGTTGGCGCTCTTTGAAACTTTCATTGCAAAAATGTGTTTAAAAAATATGAATAATATCAAGATAATACTTAATTGGGAAATGAAAAACGTTAAAAGTATATCAAACAAACTTTTAACGAAGTAATCACTGCAAACTCATGCATTCTTTGACTCTGCTTGCTTTGACTGGAGTGTGAGACGCTTTTATCGTCGTTTTATAAAATCTTGCACTCTTCCCATACTTGCCAACGCTCCCGGATTTTCCGGGCGACTCCCGAAAATCAGTGCCTCTCCCGAAAAACCTCCCGGGACAAATTTTCTCTCGAAAATCTCCCGAAATTCAGGCGGAGCTGGAGGCCACGCCCCCTCCAGCTCCATGCGGACCTGAGTGATGTGTATAAAGAGTGTGTCTGCCCAATGACGTTATAACTGTAAAATGATGGAGGGCGAGTTCTTAATTTCTTATGTGGGTTTATTGTTAGGCAGTTTCATTGACGTCCTCCCAGCGCGGCAACAACACACAACAACAGCAGTCCGTTTTCGTCTACCGTAAAGCAGTTTGTCTGCCATAAACAGCAATGTTGTGACTCTCTTAAACAGGACAATACTGCCATCTACTGTACATGCATTTGGTTACAAAACAAGGATGGACAATTCAACCCTTAACTCAACAATGAGTAGATGAGTGTTATGTGTGTGTAATTGTGTAAATAAATGAACACTGAATTTCAGGTATTTATTTTATTTTTATTTATATATATATAGATATATATATATATATATATATATATATATATATATAGATGTATATATATATATATACATATATATATATATAGATATATAGATATATAATAATAATAAAAAAAGTATATATATATATATATATATATATATATATGTATATATATATATATATATATATATATATATATATATATATATAGCTAGAATTCACTGAAAGTCAAGTATTTCTTTTATATATATATATATATATATATATATATATATGAAATACTTGACTTGGTGAATCTAGCGTTACATATAGAATAGAATGTACTTTATTGATCCCTGGGGGAAATTCAGCACCACAGTTCGCTTACAATAAACAATGATAATAATAAATAATATAATATATATAGTATATTATATATATAATATTTGAATAATATAAATATACTCCACCCCTCTTAACCACGCCCCCCGGCCCTTACTCCCCACCTCCTGAAATCGGAGGTCTCAAGGTTGGCAAGTATGACTCTTAAGCACATTTTTGATTCTCTCTCGAGGAACTTTCAAGACATTTTTTTTCTTTCCGCGATACATACAGCCAAAATCAACACAAATATAGGGCTTTTTTTTTTTTGGAGAAAGGCTAAAAGGCGCCTAGTACCCATTGAGAACAGAGCTTGGTTGTCCACCATCAGTTTTCACAGGGCGGGACATGGCCCGTACATGATGTCAGAAACATCCCAGCTATAGGGTGCAATTAGACTCACTCACCCGGAGATGGTCATCTGTGTGTGTGTCGGAGAGGGGGGTGCGGCGGTTGCAGCAAATATATTTTCAAACGCACATTTGTTTTAGTGATGTACATCCAACTTCTTCTTCACTTTGCTGCTGATGCCCGACTACATATTTTTTTTTTTTTAGCTTGCAAGCTCTTTTCTGTAGCAGGATAAAGAAGCACCTTTTAGTGAGTCCTAATTGGGCGGCACGTACCGTTGTCAGTCACATGGCTTTCAATATTCCTTGCATATTTACACATCTGGGGTAAAGTTCAAGTGGGTAGCGATAGAAATATAGAAATGTGCTTGGATTTGTGTGTACGAATATTTAATATATCTGATTTGTTGTCTTCCACACACCGTTTTTCTGGATTTGATCCTACGGCCATTTTTAGTAGGAAAGCCACACAACTTCCCAGCTCTTTGTAACATGCATCTTACTTGTAGTTTTCATACAAATTTTGGAGCTGTTGAAATCACCATGTGAAATCACTATCAATCAATCAATGTTTACTTATATAGCCCTAAATCACTAGTGTCTCAAAGGGCTGCACAAACCACTACGACATCCTCGGTAGGCCCACATAAGTGCAAGGAAAACTCACACCCAGTGGGACGTCGGCGACAATGATGACTAAGAGAACCTTGGAGAGGACGAAAGCAATGGATGTCGAGCGAGTCCAACATGATAACACTAATGCTAATCAGTAGCATGTCTCTGGCAAAAACAATTTGTATTAGCATCGAGGTACCCCTTTTTTAAAAGTAACGCCTTACTTTATGTTGGAGTGTTTTCTATCAGGCATACTTGCTTTGTTGGCAAAATCCCAGTATCACCTAGAGCAGTGGTAGGGAACCTGTGGCTCTTTTAATGACTGCATCTGGCTCTCAGATAAATCTTAGCTGACATCGCTTATCACGATAAGTAATGAATAATTCCTCTGGTCATTCGCATCCTTCCGCCTCGGGAGACGATGGGGTAGATCCAAAAAAGGGGGCTCCAGTGGATCTAGATGGCCTGGGCATGGAACTATGGAGAACAAGCTGTTGTCCAGGCAGCAAGAACCCCCCCTCTCCGTGTGGCTGGTGGATCCAATGGGAGCGACAAGTGTCGATACAAGTGACGCTACACCGTCAAACCGCCTTTGGGACTCCAGCTCCTGATTTTCTGTCGGGGTTTACCTACTTAGCCTTACCCTCGAGTAGGTTGACCGCAAGGCAGCGGCGGTTTTGAGATTGAGGATTTCCTTCTCCTAGATGATAAATAAATGATAAATGGGTTGTACTTGTATAGCGCTTTTCTACCTTCAAGGTACTCAAAGTGCTTTGACACTACTTCCACATTTACCCATTCACACACACATTCACACACTGATGGAAGGAGCTGCCATGCAAGACGCTAACCAGCACCCATCAGGAGCAAGGGTGAAGTGTATGGGCTGCCTTATCAGGCTTACGAACCCCATCTGCCCGAATGCGGCAGGTAGCATGGGGGTACATCTTACCTGTGGCGGTTTAAGCCCGACCTGACATACAATGCCTCTGGTAATCACGGTGTTGAAAATAACGTTCAAAATATAAAACATTCTAACGCATTTTTATCCATCCATCCGTTTTCTACCGCACTTGTTTAAGAAGTCGCATTAATGGTAAGGAGTGTTTTATTTATTATTGGTTAGCTTCAGAATAACAATGGTATTATAATAATAATAATAATGATAATGGATTAGATTTATATCGCGCTTTTCTATTATTAGATACTCAAAGCGCTCACAGTGAAGTGGGAACCCATCATTTATTCACACCTGGTGGTGGTAAGCTACACCAGTAGCCACAGCTGCCCTGGGGTAGACTGACGGAAGTGTGGCTGCCAGTTTGCGCCTACGGCCCCTCCGACCACCACCAATCATTCATTCATCATTCATTCACCAGTGTGAGCGGCACCGGGGGCAAGGGTGAAGTGTCCTGCCCAAGGACACAACGGCAGCGATTTGGATGTCAATAGGTGTGAAGCGAACCTGCAACCCTGAGGTTTCTGGCACGGCCGCTCTACCCACTACCCACTACGCCCTGCCGCCCCTATTAAAAAGAATAAGAGACTTATTATACTCTAAAAATGTTGTTTGCACGCATTCAGTTGTATTCAGTGTTAAAAAATATTATATGGCTCTCACGAAAATACATTTTAAAATATTTGGCTTTCATGGCTCTCTCAGCCAAAATGGTTCCCGACCCCTGACTTAGAGGAAGTCCGACTGAGTACCCTCTGACTGTTGCTTGAGTGCTTGTTTACCCGCCAAGTGTTTGAGCCGAGTCTGCAACTGGACATGACGTCATGTGAAACAAATGCATCGAAATATGGCACCATTTGATTTTACGTGAATAAATACCCAGTAATAACGACGGAATTCGGCCGGTGCCTATAAAATTACAGATTTCGGCTCTCCTTCCTTATTCCACTTGAAAACGGTTACATTTCCTGACGACAGAGAAACAGACAAGTTTGTTCGTTCGTTGTGCTATGGGTCTTGGATCCAGAAGAAATTTAAGATAATGTAGCCAAATGTCCACCGATTGATTGCGCAGCTGACATATATTTACGCCTTGGCAAAAGTATTTGCTTCCTGAGTGTTCTTGTTAAACTTGATCTGCTAGTTTACGATGCCATATTTTAAATGAGACGGATTAGAATGCATCAGCTCACACATGCTACACTGTAAATCATTCATCAGCCCCTGGCGGGGGGGAATATCTATCAGGTGCAAGTTAGAAGGGGGAAACCAAAATAGCCGTGCTGTCAGACGGGGCGAGGTTAGAGTGAAAGAGGAGTGTCACCCACAGCAGATGCTCGGGGAGTTTAGGCATAGCAGCAGCTATTAGCACCTTTCTGCCACTCAGCCGGGGTGACAGCGAAGGTGCAGACCTGCGAGGACCACAGAGCCCCCATGCTGCGCTCGGTGACACGTCTCGGCCTGCAAATAGGCACACGTGTCGTAAACTTTCACTTTATGATACACAGTCGCTGCAAAGACAGGTTCCTGTGAACACGCTGGCTTCAGGACACTGTCAAAGAGCATTTTTCTGAGGCCTGACACGTTGGACAAACTAGCACAGAGGAAAATTGAGGTTAAGGATCAGCACGGACCCTTGTCACGTTTGGTCAGTTAGTTGTCAGGTCATGTTATTCCAGCTCTATTTTAGTGTGTGTCTACTTTAGAGGTGTGCTTTTTTAAAGTATTCAATCATGGGTCCGACAGGACACCTTTAAAAGCCCTTTTCTGTTTCAACGTGTTCCTTAGGCTGGTGGTTCTCAACCTTTTTTCAGTGATGTACCCCCTGTGAATTTTTTTGTAATTCAAGTACCCCCTAATCAGAGAAAAGCATTTTTGGTTGAAAAAAAGAGATAAAGAAGTAAATTACAGCACTATGTCATCAGTTTCTGATTTATAAAAATGTATGACAGTGCAAAATATTGCTCATTTGTAGTGGTCTTTCTTCAACTTTTCTTGAAAGATATAAAAATAACCAAAAACATGTTGAAAAATAAACAAGTGATTCAATTATAAATAAAGATTTCTACACATAGAAGCAATCATCAACTTAAAGTGCCCTCTTTGGGGATTGTAATAGAGATCCATCTGGATTCAGGAACTTAATTCTAAACATTTCTTCACAAAAAAAGAAATCTTTAACATCAATATTTATGGAACATGTCCACAAAGAAATGTAGCTGTCAACACTGAATATTGCATTGCTGCATTTCTTTTCACAGTTTAGGAACTTACATTCATATTTTGTTGAAGTATTATTCCATAAACATATTTATAAAGGATTTCTGAATTGTTGCTATTTTTAGAATCCATCCATCTTCTTCCGCTTATCCAAGGTCGTGTCACGGTGGCAACAGCCTAAGCAGGGAAACCCAGACTTCCCTCTCCCCAGCCACTTCGTCTAGTTCATCCTGGGGGATCCCGAGGCGTTGGGGAGACATAGTCTTCCCAACGTGTCCTGGGTCTTCCCCGTGGCCTCCTACCGGTTGGACGTGCCCTAAACACCTCCCTAGAGAGGCATTTGGGTGGCATCCTCACCAGATGCCCGAACCACCTCATCCGGCTCCTCTCGATGAGCTTGAAGACCTTTATGAAGAAGACAAAGCATGGACCCAGATTTCCCTCGCCCGGGCGCAGGGTCACCGGGGCCCCCCTCTGGAGCCAGGCCCGGAGGTGGGGCACGATGGCGAGCGCCTGGTGGCCGGGCCTGTTCCCATGGGGCCCGGCCGGGCACAGCCCGAAGAGGAGACGTGGGTCACCCCTCCAATGGGCTCACCACCCATAGCAGGGGCCATAGAGGTCGGGTGCAATGTGAGCTGGGGTGCAACCGAAGGCAGGGCATTTGGCGGTCCGATCCTCGGCTACAGAAGTTATTTTTAGAATATTTATAAAAAATCTCACGTACCCCTTGGCATACCTTCAAGTACCCCCAGGGGTACGCGTACCCCCATTTGAGAACCACTGCCTTAGGCCATGTCTACACTAAGTCGTTTAAGCCCTTAAACAAATAATTATTTAGTCTAAGCCCCGTTTCAGCCACACTAAACCAAGGTTTAAGGTCCCCCTTCTCGGACACATGTTTACACGGGTAAGTCAGCCATGTAATTCTTGAATCTTCACCACTTAGCTTTTATTGATCGTTTACAAAGTGAGTTCGGACAGGAAGTGACGCCAGAAAGACCGTGCCCACACAGGAAGTGACATCAGAAAGAACGTGCCACAGCCAGCTTCATAATAGAGCCGTTTCGTAACTCGGAGCTAACCACTGGAAATATGAAGGCAAGTCAACCAGACATGCCCGTGTTTTATTATTCTTCTACATGTACAGACGCTTGTGGAAATCACACATGAATACCTTAAGAGAAAGCGATTGCAGCTATTTCGGACACAACACTTCTCAGATGGCACAAGAACTTTCAAATGCGCGAAAAACTTTGTCCATTTGTCGAAGGAGAGTCAAGGAGAATGTGGATGTGATAAAAAAGGTAGCGTGTGCTTTGTATTACCTGGCCGTCGAAGGAAACTAACTACGGAAAACGCCAAATTATTTTAGACTGTCAAAGCAGACTGTATCAGTTATTGTCCGCCATGTATGTCACGGACTCGACGTCTCGGTCCAGAGTATATAAAGTCACCAAAAAGGAATGGACAATGAAGGCAAAAGAGTGACGAGTGTCCTGACCACATATCTACATTCCTAGTTTGATTGATGTAAAATGCTTTTTATCACAATGTTTACGTGTCTAATGAAGATGTGATTATTTTATGATGTCTCAGGTGTGATTCACTACAATAGGGCCCCACAGCACACTGGATTCCAGTTAACTGAAATACCACAACACTGAATATTGTTCGGATAAGTTAAATTTAAGAACTTGCACACAAAGCAACATTAGAGGTGACTATGACGTGCACATTTTACGCGCAAGCGTACTAGGTCGTGTTGAGCCGGCGGGGATCTTAGACGGTGGCATTG
Organism: Nerophis ophidion; assembly: GCF_033978795.1. Classification (NCBI taxonomy): domain Eukaryota; kingdom Metazoa; phylum Chordata; class Actinopteri; order Syngnathiformes; family Syngnathidae; genus Nerophis; species Nerophis ophidion. The sequence continues at coordinate 56,223,329 of NC_084613.1, forward strand.
TTGTGTGTGGACAAGGATAAGATTAGGTGTGAGTTACCCTGGATAGTGTAAACGGGGCCTTAGTAGGAAAGAACGTGACAGCTCTTACCTCAACCCGTGAACAGGGATTGCATTCAACTACAGACCTCACAAAAGTCCACCTGGCTGAATGGATCGAAATCCTTGCAAGACACATTGCAAACTATTTTCTTGTGACTGAAATAGCAAAACTGTGATGGCCAGGTGTCCTAATATGTGTGTCCCTATATTATATGGGCAGGGGGAAATATGTTGCAAAATGCATATACAATGCATGTATCATTATAGGGGAGCGTCTAAGATGGCAATTATTGAGTCTGTCACCCAGTAACTTGGGCTTTTGTAGTGATTATTATGGTATGGTTTGGTTTTTTTTGTTTATTTCAGACATGCTTAAGAAGCTTGTGAATGTTTTCATTCATATTCTCAGGGTATTGAATAGATTGCAACTAAACTCTTCCGCTTTTTTGCCTCTCATCTGAGCAGAATTCATTGGTTCCTGTGCTTATAAACTTAGATAGGAGCGCTCTAGTCTGACTAGAGCCGACCACTTCAGACTACTCTCCTAGCTAGTCTTTAACCTCTAGCTTCATCTATTCAGCTCTGGTTTGATCGAGTCAGACTAGTCCAGCGTTTCTCAAAGTGTGGGGCACGCCCCACAGGTGGGGAATAGAGACATGACAGGTGGGGCGCGAGAAACAGGAGGAGATTCCACTTTATTTTTTTATTATTTTTCATTCTTAGATTTTTTTTTTACAACCCTGATTTCAATACAAACTGTAAATCAATTTGTGATTCCGTCTGTGAAATCCCCTATATAAATTAATGTAAATTACTTATTTTTCCTGTAGGCTTTAAATTTCTAGGTAGGAGCGAAAGTTTGACAGACGCAACAGTAACTAATGGGGGCGGGGCTGAGCGGAACAAACTTTCGCGCGGATGGGTAGCAGGCTAATGTGTGGACCACAATTACACAAAATGGATAAATTGGCTTCATATAGAGTTGCATACAAAAAACCACACACAATTGCTGAGCAGCTGATTCTCCCCGCTGCAATAGACATGGTGTCAGTCATGCTTGACGAGACAAGCGCAGCAAAATTAAAAGCTGTCCCGCTGTCAAGCGACACAGTTGAGAGACATATATGCGACATTGCAAGTGATCTTGAGGAACAACTCGTGGACCAGGGGTCGGCAACCGGCGGCTCCGGAGCTGCATGCGACTCTTTGATCACTCTGATGCGGCTCAGCTTGTCACGGCTAGTTCAGCTTGTCAAACCTCGGGACACGCCCACGGCCGTGCGCGTCTCCGTCAAAGACATGTGGGTGTCCAAGTTAAAGCGCCTGACAGCGCACCTTGAAGATGTTTCACGCCAGAAGGCTGTTCTTGCTCAGAATCACAAATAGTGTGATATTGAAAACCTCCCCGAACCAGACAACCATGTGTTCGAAACTTGGACGCTATCCCCGACTTTTATGTGAACATGAAAAAGTATGCACTTGGAGTCCTGTCGATCTTTGGATCCACTTATGTATGTGAGCAGGTGTTCTCCAACATGAACTTTATTAAAAACAAACATGGCACACGCCTCACAGATGAGAGTTTACAATCCCGTGTGAAGATAAAGGTGACGTCATACAGCCCCGATGTGGAGACGCTGTGCTCTGCGGTTCAGGAGCAGAAATCACATTGACCACGTATGATAAATATTTTAATTTCCTATAATTTTGCATATATTCACATTTTTTAATTGTTCAGTGAAATAGACATTTTAAGGCATTTTTGCTTCTCTGCCAGCGAAAAATTTAAGTTTGGCGTTTTTTTTCCATTACTACAAGGAGGACTTAAATAGACATTAAGTATTTTACTTAACCTTCAAACCGACGTCTTTTTCGGAGTTAAAACGTTTTGTTGCATGCAAACATTTTATTAATTATTTTCTGCAGTCGTTCATTGATTTCATAAACGTAACCCATCATAGTTTGTTTATATATAGCACAAGGCAAAAAGAAAACTTTATATGCAGTGTTATTTCATTTTTTTATTTTTTATTTTTATTTTATTTTATTTTGTAATTGTTTTGTCCTGTCCAGCTTCCCAGGCAAATCATATAGTTGATGTAGATGTTTATATCGGCTGTTCACATTTACTTTACAGAAGTGAAGTGTAGGATACTTCTCTTGTTGCCTTATTTAAATTTGACTTTACTGAATTTATTTATATTATCATTTGGTGCAGCCGGGTTGGAGCAGCAAGGGATAGAAAGAGGAAAAAAGGAAGACAGAGGGGGAAATTGTGGGGATCAGAGGGGGATTAGGCAGTGTTATTTAATTTTAAATTTCAAAAGAGTTTTGTGGCTCCCATTGTTTTCTTTAATTTGAGAAATGGGTCAAAATGGCTCTTTGAGTGGTAAAGGTTGCCGACCCCTGTCGTAGACAAGTTAAAATAAAGTTGTTTTGCTTTACAAGTGGACGAAGCTACTGACAGCAATAAAGACTGCCTGTTCATCGCGTACGTTCGCTTTGTGATTGGCAAGTCACTGTTTTGGAAATACATAAAACATAGAGCCACTGCTGATGAGCTGTTCAAGATAATAGACAGTTTCTTCAAACAACACGACCTTAAATGGGAAAACTGTGTGGGCTTTTGCTCTGATGGCGCACAGACCATGGCAGGGTCAAGAAACGGGCAGCAGGCTCTAATAAAGAGGGTTGCGCCAAATGCGCATTGGACACACTGTGTCATTCACCGGGAAGCACTCGCGTCAAGGCAGCTCAACCTCGAACTCAATGAGGTTTTAACAGATGTTGTGAGCGCGGTAAATTTTTATCAAAACACGAAAAAGTGGCACTTTTAATTTATTTACTATGGAACTTGATGCAAGTTATTTGATTTATTATTGAACTTGATGCAAGTTATTTGATTTATTATTGAACTTGATGCAAGTTATAACACTTTTATTTGATTTATTATGGAACTTGATGCAAGTTATTTGATTTATTATTGAACTTGATGCAAGTTATTTAATTTATTATAGATTTTGATGCAAGTAATTACACTTTTATTTGATTTATTATTGAGCTTGATGCAAGTTATAACACTTTTGTTTTATTTATTATTGAACTTGATGCAAGTTATTTGATTTATTATTGAACTTGATGCAAGTTATTTGATTTATTATTGAACTTGACCCGTCTTCCGCCCGATTGTAGCTGAGATAGGCGCCAGCGCCCCCCGCAACCCCAAAAAAGGGAATAAGCGGTAGAATATGGATGGATGGATGGATGCAAGTTATAACACTTCTATTTGATTTATTATTGAACTTGATGCAAGTTACAACACTTTTGTTTTATTTATTATTGAACTTGATGCAAGTTATAACACTTCTATTTGATTTATTATTGAACTTGATGCAAGTTATTTTATGTATTATTGAACTTGATGTTATTTTATGTTATTGAGTTTGAGTGTATACAACTTGATGTTACTTGATGTTCAATAAATTTGAAAATGTTAAGCTTGGCATTAGCGTTTTGTTGGGGCGATGGGGGCAGGTGGGGCTTGAAAACTCCCCCTTGTCCAAAGTGGGGGATGACAAAATAAGTTTGAGAACCACTGGACTAGTCTGAAACACCTCTGGTCTAACTAGATCAGACTAGAGCTCAAAGACTAGACACCTAACGGCTGATAGATAGATAGATAGATAGATAGATAGATAGATAGATAGATAGATAGATAGATAGATAGATAGATAGATAGATAGATAGATAGATAGATAGATAGATAGATAGATAGATAGATAGATAGATAGTACTTTATTGATTCCTTCAGGAGAGTTCCTTCAGGAAAATTAACTCAGACTAGAGTTCAAAGACCAAATAGGACAGTTCTAGTTTAATCCAGTGACTAGATTACACCGAAGCTGACTAGATCTGACTAAAACTCAAATATAGAACATCTCCAGTTCGGCTAGAGCTGACTAAATGTAGTCTGATTGTATCTAGTGTGAGCTGAATAGATCAGACTTGAGGTCAAAGGCAAGATAAGACAGCCCAAGTCTGATCTTGTCAGCTTTAGTTATACGAGTGTTGTCCTATCTAGTCACTGACCTCAGTAGCCGTGCTTGCTCTAGATAGGATAAGTTAAATTAAGCTGGAGTTTATTCAAATTTACTAGAGTTCAAGACTAGATAGAACAACTTTGGTCTTATCTTGTTAGCTGTAGTCAGATGTGCGGTGTCTTATCTAGTATTTGACCTTCAGTGTGATCTAGCCAGCTCTATCCTTTCAAAACCTGTCCTATTTAACTTTGAGTTCTAGTGGGATCTAATCTTTGAGCTCAATTCTAAGTACCTCAAACTAGGGCTGCCTTGACGAGTCTTTGAGCTCTAGTTAACTAGAGCTGACTAGATCAACGCTGACCAACCTAGTCTTGGACTTCTACTTCTCGTCTGATCTAGACAGCTCTAGCCTGACTAGAGGTGTCCTATTTAGGATTTGAGCTCTAGTCTGACTTTAACTGACAAAATCAAATGAGAGCTGAGTCAATCAGACTAAAGTTTTAAGACTAGATAGGACAGCTATAGCTTGATCTCATCAGTTGTAAACTGACTATAGCTGCTCTACCAAGTCTTTGAGCATGAACGAATGAAGCCTGTAATCTGAAGAGTCAAGTTGTGATCCCTGGGAACATGATTAACAAGTCCACTTGAAGAATACCATGTTTTACACCTGCACACTAAATAATATTTTATGATTCTGTACAGAAGACTAATTGGCTGACAGCCACATGTCTGCACTACTGTAACAAGCATCGTGTTTCAGCTCAACACATCACTTATTCAAATTGTCACACTCAAACCCAGGTTGTTGTACTTTCCCACTGACGCCACTTGTTTTTCTGGTATTTCAGTCTGTCAGGATGTCCCATTGCCGCAGCAGAAAAGCTGGCCAAAGCCCAGGAGAAGCACCAAGGCTGTGACGGCTCTAAACCCAACCAGGCTTCCGACCGGGTCTTAAGGTAGCACAGACTCTCTTTTCACCCACTCCTCATCAGGTGGTCTTCAAACAACACCAACACACTAAAACTTTGTCAACGTCACTGGCAGACGTTGGCTAAAAGTGGCCATTAGATCAGGGGTGTCAAACGTACAGCCCGCGGGCCGGATTAGGCCCGCGAACAGTTTTATCTGGCCCGCGGGATGAGTATAACAATTGGTCGACATTTTTTAATGGAAGAAACTGCTGTTCTAAATATGTCCACTGGATGTCGCAATAGCAATTTTTTGTATCTTTGTAGATGATGCTACATATGTAAAAAAATTAAAATAAACCATGTGGAAAATGATCAAAGTACATAAATAACTTGCTGTAATTATCCATCCATCCATTTTTTACCGCGTATTCCGTTTGGGGTCGCGGGGGGCGCTGGTGCCTATCTCAGCTACAATCGGGCGAAAGGCGGATTACACCCTGGACAAGTCGCCATCTCATTGCAGGGCCTGCTATAATTAGATTTTGATATTATTTTTTATTTTGATTGATTGAAAATTAACACCAATGAGTTGACTGATGAACATTATCACATAATTTATTCAGAAAGTATAATGACAACAAATAAAAATATAACACAAACATGTAAGTGTAAAAAAACAAAACAATATTATGATTTGTACATTTTCAGAATGTGCTTATTCTATTTTTAAACAAAGAAAACAATCTGAAGTTGTCTTTATTTTTAAGTTATCGTGCCGTGATTTTACCAGTCCGGTCCACTTGTGAGTAGATTTTTCTCCATGTGGCCCCCCATCTAAAATGAGTTTGACACCCCTGATCCATACAGATAACAGAGCATAGACGCCAAAACGGCAATTGAAAAATAAATACAATATTATCATATAAATCATTCAGAAAGTATAAATAAAGAAAAAAAAAAAAAGATAGCGTAGAATTAACCGCAACATGTAAGTGTAAATAACCCCCACAAAATTAGGATTTGTACATTTTCAGAATGTGCTTCTTCTATTTTCAAACAAAGAAAACAATCTGAAGTTGTCTTTCTTTTTAAGTTATCGTGCCGTGATTTTACCAGTCCGGCCCACTTGGGAGTAGATTTTTCTCCATGCGGACCCCCTTCTAAAATGAGTTTGACACCTTTGCATTAGATGATTAGTTTGAGGCATGTTCTGAGATGGACCTACGATAATATGAGGGATGCCTCATGTTAGTTGAATTTACATGTCTGAATGTTTTGTTCGTTTCCCTCCATCGCATTTCTTAAAGCTGTTGAAGTCTTTTATGTTTTATGTAAATGTTCTCTAGTGGATACTTGCAAGAGAACGCATTTGTCTCCTACTATTGAAGACAAATGTCTTTATCATCGTAACACAATCACAGTCACATTTATCACATTGCGGCACCGATTTGTTTGTGTGCGTGTGTTTGTGTGAGTTTGAAGTAAATAATGAAAATGCTGCGATGTCACAGTTAATCGCACATTTCATATTTAAATCTGACTCAACATAAACAGGAAAAGAAGGTACACTTCATCTATTCCTTGTTATGGTTTGAGGCTACATATATAAGAATATCAAATGATGAAACATTATCACGGCTTTGTTTTAAAGCGAGATAAGAAAAATAGAATATCCTGTCCCCAAAACAGCACTCAATTTTCCAGCATCCGCCTCCATATTTCAGCCTTGGACTATTGCCAACAGTTTGCGCTTTCCTTCAAGTCTGCCCGCTTTAAGCCAAATTTCCTTCCCCTCCCTCGGGCAATGTTCAGTGGCTCGGTCCAACTTCCACCCCCTCGTCGTTTATTTTCCAGGCCTATGTGCTTTGTCAAACAACTGGACTATCCTCAGTATGGTCACAAGAACAATGTCTCCACCAGCACGCCTCGATCCAACCTGGCCAAGGAGCTGGAGAAGTACTCCAAGACCAGCTTCGACTACAGCGCCTTCGAGAACACCAACAACCACCATGTGTACGGCAAACGGGCTATCGCACCCAAAGTTCACGGGCAAAGGGATTCCTCCCCTAAAGGATTTGACGGTAACATTATCTGCAAATGTTTCTGTATCTATTAAACTAGCGATGGAACTACAGTCGTGGTCAAAAGTTTACATGTCATGGCTGTCTTGAGTTTCCGAAAATTTCTACAACTCTTATTTTTTTTGTGATAGAGTGATTGGAGCAAAGACTTGTTGGTCACAAAAAACATTCATGAAGTTTGGTTCTTTTATGAATTTATTATGAGTTTACTGAAAATGTGACCAAATCTGCTGGGTCAAAAGTATACATACAGCAATGGTAATATTTTGTTACATGTCCCTTGGCAAGTTTCACTGCAAAAAGGCGCTTTTGGTAGCCATCCACAAGCTTCTGGTTGAATTTTTGACAACTCCTCTTTACGAAATTGGTGCAGTTCAGCTAAATGATTTGGTTTTCTGACATGGGCTTGTTTCTTCAGCATTGTCCACACATTTAAATCAGGACTTTGGGAAGGCCATTCTAAAACCTTAATTCTAGCCTGATTTAGCTGTTCCTTTACCACTTTTGACGTGTGTTTGGGGTCATTGTCCTGTTGAAACACCCAACTGCGCCCAAGACCCAACCTCCGGGCTGACGCTTTTAGGTGTCCTGAAGAATTTCCCATTTACTCTCTGTAAAGCACCAGTTCCATTGGCAGCAAAACAAGCCACCACCACGACCACCATGCTTGATAGTAGGTTTGGTGTTCCTGGGATTAAAGGCCTTACCTTATTCCTCCAAACATATTGCTGCTATTGTGGCCAAACAGCTAAATTTTTGTTTAATCTGACCACAGAAATTTCCTCCAGAAGGTCTTATCTTTGTCCATGTGATGTCTGATGAAACAAAAATTGAGCTGTTTGGCCACAATACCCAGCAATATAAGAGCAACTGTGACTTCTTTCCATCAACACAGCAACATTCAGAGCACGTTGCTACAGGTGATGTCAGACTTTGTGAGCGCTTTGGAACGTTATCATGTTGCATTTTTGCTACATCTTTCAGACAGGAACATAAAACAGTGATTTACAATGTCCCTTCTCGCTGGGATGTCGACTGATGTGATGGTTGTATTTTTCAGCACATATGCGCTCTGTGAGCTGCCATAATTTGTTGAGAGCCGTATATTATCAAGTTGGTAGCGTGTAGATTTTCAAAGTTGATCAACTTCTTGTCTTGGTGCCACAGCCTTCCATTACACAGGTGAGAGTCATTATTAAAGGCCTACTGAAATACGATTTTCTTTTTTAAACGGGGATAGCAGGTCCATTCTATGTGTCATACTTGATCATTTCATGATATTGCCATATTTTTGCTGAAAGGACTTTGTAGAGAACATCGACGATAAAGTTTGCAAATTTTGGTGCTGATAAAAAAGCCTTGCCTGTACCGGAAGTAGCAGACGATATGCGCGTGATGTCACTGGTTGTGGAGCTCCTCACATCTGAACATTGTTTACAATGATGGCCACCAGCAGCGAGAGCCATTCAGACCGAGAAAGCGACGATTTCCCCATTAATTTGAGCGAGGATGAAAGATTCGTAGATGAGGAAAGTGAGAGTGAAGGACCAGAAAAAAAATGTGAATAAATTAAATAAAAAGACTAGAGGGCAGTGGGAGCGATTCAGATACGGAAGATGCTGTGAGAGGCGCTGTGGCAGCCGTGGGGGTGGCAGGACCATTCAGCCAGGCCCAACCCTAACAAGGGATAGAGCCATACCGCTTTGAACCTGACGCTGACGGTGACGGTCAGGAGGACGCTGCTGATATTGATGCTGGAATAGCACACAACATAGATCGCCTTCAGAATACAGAATGGTAAAAATGATCGCTGCAAAATACACTGTACTTTGTGTGTGTGGTCCAATCCAACCTTGACTGTCATCTTTCTGGAATGTAAACAATGAAACACCACCTGTGTTCGTGTTGCTAAAGCCAGCCGCAATACACCACTTCCCACCTACAGCTTTCTTCTTTGATGTCTCCATTGTTCATTGAACAAATTGCAAAAGATTAACCAGCACAGATGTCCAGAATACTGTGGAATTTTGCGATGAAAACATACGACTTAATAGCTGGGCACAATGCTGGCACAAAATGTCCTCTACAATTCGTGACGTCATGCGCAGGCGTCATCATGCCAAGACGTTTTCAGAAGGATTTTTCGGCGCAAAATTTAAAATTGCACTTTAGTAAACTAACCCAGCCGTATTGGCTTGTGTTGCAATGTTAAGATTTCATCATTTATATATAAAGACTGCATGGTCGGTAGTAGTGGGTTTCAGTAGGCCTTTAAGATCTAGTATCAAAAGCAATAAGGAAGCAGCTCAAGCTCGTTCTTCTTTATTTTAACCAACGTTACTAGTAGCTGAAGTGATTTAATAGCTGGCTGCTCGCTAGTGGTTGGAGAAGCAGTTTTGTAAGGTGTCATGACGCCAGAAATATAGTTAATATTAGCTGCTACAATAACAATGTTGCTATTGCTTGCATTTTACTGACCTAAGGTCCAGCTCACGCCCGTCCCGTTAAATATGCTCTGTTCTCAATGGGTACGAGGTGCCATGTAGCCTTTCTCGAAGAAAAAATGCCCTATGCTTGTGTTGTTTTCGGCTGTACGAATCGTTCAAATCTCAAAACGGTTAAACGTTTCTTCAGAGTTTTCGAGAGGTATGTAAAGGCTAAGTGGCCACATGCGTGGACAGCGCCTTTTAGCTCTTATTTCCAAGATTGTGTACACCAGTGGTCCCCAACCACCGGGCCGATTGGTACCGGGCCACAGAAGAATTTTTAATTAATTGAAAAAAAAAAAAAAAAAAAAAAATTGTATTTTATTTTTATTTTGTATTAAATCAACATAAAAAACACAAGATACACTTACAATTAGTGCACCAACCCAGAAAAACTTCCTTTTCATGACCAAAAATAAATAAATAAATACATTTTAAAAAACTAAAAATAAAAAAAAGAAGTCACGTGTCAAAATACCAGTAATAGCTTGGTTCATATGAAGATCACAACATGTAAATCAAGAATTTTTTCCTGTGTTTGTAGAGCGCTTTATTGGCGGAATAGATCAATCTCAATTACCTGTAATGTTAGCCGCTTCCTACCGGGAGTTTTTCACTATTTACAACGCACGGAAAAGGAAAAGACGCGTGTTCCTGCGCACATAAAGATTGTGGACAGTGATCAAAATTCCAAAAATAGAAGTCACTAAATATCCCAAAACCCTTTTCCTTTTAAGCTTCTTAAAAGTGAATAAACTATGTATTAAAAAAAATACATATTTTTTACCTGTACTTTGTTCTTCATAATTTTTATTAGCAGCTTGCTAACCTCTAATATTAATACATGCATGTTGTGTTTTTTCAAAAGGGTTCTTATGAACATAAGCATAACAAGATCACAAACAGCAAAAAAGTAATCTTGTTTTGGCAACAGTTTATATTTGCACGACAGGACTTAAGCAGAATAGCAATGACTAGACCAAACTCAAAGTGTGTCTCAGTCGGTCAGTATTGTGTAAACACTTTAATTATTAGCTTTTAATGTGTTTCCAGCTTTATTGATATTGTCAGCAAATTCAATTAATTGACAAGTGTACACTATGTTGCTTGCAATTGCATCACCATATTTCTGTAGCTAATGCAGCTATCGCCATCCCGCCCACTCAACCTGCAATGGAACACGAACAGGGTTTACTGATCGCAATGGTGCCAGGGTGAATTGAATTGAAATGGGCGCAAATAAAAACAAATGACATGTGAGCCATGTGTATGGAAATTGAAACCTATAACCAAGTGTGTACGGTATGTTCACATCCCTATATCGTAATTCCTGCAGGGGTACCAAATTGGATGTGTAAAAAATAAACGGTAATATAATTCAATACCTTTTGTTTTGGTGACGTTGTTACGTCCGGCTGCAGACGCAGAAGGCATCGGCTCAAACGCTTGACAGGAGAAACAATCTCTCAAGCAGCACTCAGAGTAGCCAATTTTACAATTTTCCATGCCAACAAATAGAAAACACTAGAACATAAAGTGAGGGTCCACATTTCCTAAATGCGCAAGCTCGATGTTAATTGACATTAACTTTGTCAAAAACGTTCTACTGATTAGTAGGAGTGTCAAAAAATAGATTTTGAGATTAATAGCGATTTTTATTTGTAACGATTCTTAATTGATTTATAAAAATATATATACATCATAACAGATTTTCTTGACAAAAGAGACACGTTGAATACTTCTCTTGTTGCCTTATTTGTATTTGACTTTATTAAATGTTTAGGAAGCATTTTATTAAACAAAACCAGTTTTCTTTTAACTAATATAAAACATTTTCCGAGCTATTTATCTATTTTATGGAGGAATGTAGTTAATCATTGAACTGGCATCCAATGTTATTATAAAAGTATAGATTTGGAATCGAAAATTGTTTTGATTTGAGAATCGATTCTGAACCAAATCTTTACCCCCAAGAATCGAATCAAATCAAATGGAATCATGTGGTGTCCAGAAATTCACAGCCCGACTGATTGGCATTAACAATTTTACATGGCGATTTCAACACCTCCAAATTTGGTAGTGAATTGTATTTTCCAGACTATAATTTGTAGGTATTTACCAGTACGTTGAGAAATGGGACATTTATATAAATCTATTTTGTAAATTGTAATTTACAGACCTTAATTGTTTCCAAACAGTGCCTCCAACACGACAATTAAACGGCTAACAAAACAGAAATTAAACCAATATCTTTATTCATGTGAGGACTGGTGGGCATGGTAATGCCGGGTTTGTCCCTCCGTGGATGCGATGACGTGAACACAACAAAAGGTAGGATCTTAAAATATTATTTAACAAAAAGAGAGCTCTGAACAGAAATGCTGGAGCTAATAAAAAGGCAAACCAAAAACGCTAGTATGAAAACTAGGAAATACAAACAGAAAACTAAACTTGGCATGAAAGCACAAACGAGAAAACAAATCATCAGTATGAAAACTGGAATAATCAAGTGGCATAGCGTGAGAGCTGGCGAGAATAAAAGTAGAAAAAGTAGCAGTCGTCACTTGTTGCATGAGAGCAATTTATGAACCCAGGAAGAAATGAACAAAGAGGCTGTCTTAAATAGGAGGGTGATTAGACAAAACAGGTGTGTGTGGACCGGGATTGGCAGGTGGACTGATGAGTTACCATGGTGACAGGCTAAACAGGAAATAAACAGTCACTTGACGGAGAGTGATACCAGAAAGGAAAAATAACTAATATGTGTAGATACGAGCAGCGGATCGCAACAATTCATCCTGTATGAGATCAATATAATTTTACCCGATATTACTAAGGTTCAAGGTGTCTATCAGGGTTCTTCTTCCTTGTACTTTTGTAAACAATTTGAGTTTTTGAACAGTTTCTTAAAGTTGATGATTTTAGTACATTGTTTGATTTCTTTGCTTCATTCAATCCATAATTTAGCCGTAAGCGATGAAAAATCAATTGATTAGCCGCACCTTTGAATAAACTGCAAGGTTCAAAGTTTGGACAAAAGCTTATAGTCCAAAAAATACCATAAGATGCAAGTTAAAATCAATCAACTGGTGTGTAATAAGTACAATACTTACAGTTTAAACACTTTTTAGGTATCAACATTAGACTAGACTGTCATATTTAGCTTAATGGTAAAGACAATTTCCTGATTAGGCAACACATCGTTACCTTTCCACTACTGCCATGCAGTGTCTACTACTTGCACTGATATTCAGAAATGTAAGAAAACTACAACTACACAGCCCAGATATCATAGTAAGCTCACTGTTAAATGTTAAAATACAGAAAGAGATGCTATTATTAAACAAATGTACATTAATTGACACATGAACAAATGCTGTTTGATGCATTAGCACAAACAACAGTCAGCACCCGTCCCACCACACGGAGGCGGAGGGAAGCTACCCTTTCGTCCACCGGGTTAAACTCCAACGTACACACTGCAAAAATTCAGTGTTCAAAAACAAAAAAAAAAAAATACCAAAATTAGGGGTATTTTATTTGAACTAAACAAAATTATCTACCAATACACAACAAAATTTGGCTGGTCAAGAATTTCCAAAACAAGTAAAAATTAGCCAACCTCAAAGGACCCAGAAATACCTTAAAATTAGTATATTCTCACTAATAACAAGTGCACTTTTCTTGGTAGAAAAAAAAGAGACATTTTGCTCAATATATTGAAAAATATTTTTAAATTAAGTAAATGTTAGTGCCATTATCTTGACCTAATGATATGCACTCGGCATCATGATATTTTTTTTTCATGCTTGAAGTAAGAAATTATTACTTTAAAAAAGCAGTTGTGTACTTGTGAGTGTTAATGACACAGCTTTGCAACAGTTGATATTCTAGTTTCAAGCATGTTTTACTCATTATAGGTCATAAAATATCAGCAACAAGCTGTAATATCTTACTGAGCTCAATCAGGACCAAAACCCTTAAAACAAGTAAAACACTAACATAAAATCTGCATAGGGAGAATAATTCATTTTATCAGACAGAAAATAAGCAAATATCACCCTTATATGAGATATTACATTTTACTTAGATTTCACTTTTTGCAGTGCAGGCTCTGAGGCACGGGTGAACAAGTATTGCCAACCCTGCCCATCTCCTCTCACTGCATGCAACGCCTGAGTGGAAGAGAGTTCAGCCCCTCTCAAGAGGACTGGTTCCAGAGTCCTTGCTTTGCGTCGAAGTGAGTCAGACAAGATCCAGTCGGAACTTCTCCTCTTCACACACTTGCTCAGGCTCCTTCAGCCCCCGCGAGGTGACATTCCACGTCCCAAGAGGTTCGCCAAGGGCCATGTCTTCGGCTGCCGCCCAACCCACTTTTTCCCCGACTTCTATTCTCCCTACTCAAATGAGGTGGGCCCATTTGAGGGGGGGGGGCCCACGTTGCCTCTTCTAGCTGGGCTCCATGGGGACAGGCCCACCATCGTGCCCCACCTCCAGGCCTGGCTCTAAAGGGGGGTCACGCTGACTTTTTCGTAAAGGTCTTCAAACTGCAATGTGTCTGTTTTCCCACCTAGGCCTAGTTTACGTTGGGAGACCCTGCCAGGGGGCATAGAAGCCCCAGGACGACATAGCTCCTAGGATCATTGGGACAAACAAACTCCTCTACCAGATCACGGGTACAAGCGGTCAAAATTAGTTTCCTCCACCGGGTGGTTGGGCTCTCCCTAAAAGATATGGTGAGAAGCTCTGTCAATCGGGAGGAGTTCATCTACATCGAGAGGAGTTAGATGAGGTAGTTTGGGCATCTGGTCAGGATGCCCCTAAAACAGGTGATTAGGGCATGCCCGGCCGGTAGAAGGCTACGCGGAAGACCCAGGACACAAAACAGGTGATGACATCTCCCAGCTGGCCTAGCTCTAGAAGGGGTCCCCGCTGCCCCCCATCTGGGCGAGAGAACTCTTAGTCCTGGATTTAGTTTTTTCATATAAGTCTTCAAACTTCTATGTGTTTGGTCCAAAAACCTAGGCCTAGTTTACGTTGGGAGACCACATCAGGGGGCATAGAAGCCCCAGGACGACACAGCTCCTAGGACCATTGGGACACTCAAACCCCTCTACCAGATCACGGGTACAGGTGGTTGAAATGAGTTTCCTCCGCCGGGTGGTGGGGCTCTCAATAAAGATATGGTGAGAAGTTTTGTCATCCGGGAGGAGCTCAGAATGAAATCACTGTTCTTCTACATCGAGAGGAGCCAGATGAGGTAGTCCGAGCATCTGGTCAGGATGCCCCTAAAACAGGTGATTAAGGCATGCCCGGCCGGTAGGAGGCTACGCGGAAGACCCAGGACACAAAACGGGTGATGACATCTCCCAGCTAGCCTGGCTCTAGAAGGGGTCCCCGCTGCCCCCCATCTGGGCGAGAAAACTCTTAGTCCTGGATTTAGTTTTTTCATATAGATCTTCAAACTTCTATGTGTCTGGTCCCAAAACCTAGGCCTAGTTTACGTTGGGAAACCACACCAGGGGGCATAGAAGCCCCGGGACGACATAGCTCCTAGGATCATTGGGACACTCAAACTCCTCTACCAGATCACGGGTACAGGTGGTTGAAATGAGTTTCCTCCGCCGGGTGGTTGGGCTCTCCCTTAAAGATATGGTGAGAAGCTCTGTCATTCGGGAGGAGCTCAGAATGAATTCGCTGCTCATATACATTGAGAGGAGCCAGATGAGGTAGTCCGGGCATCTGATCAGGATGCCCCTAAAACAGGTGTTTTGGGCATGTACGGCCGGTAGGAGGCTACGCGGAAGACCCAGGACACAAAAAGGGGGATGACGTCTCCCAGCTGGCCTGGGAACGCCTCTGGATCCCCCAGGGGGAACTGAACAAAGTGGCTGAGGAGAGGGAAGTCTGGGCTTATGTGCTTGGGCTGCTTCCCCCACGACCCGACCTTAGATAAGCAGAGAAGATGGATGGATAGATGGCTCATGAACACATATAAAAGTACCGAAAATTGGTACCATCGAGTATCGGTATCAAATCCCAGGTACAGAGAGTTGGTACCCCAACCATTCAAATATGAAAGGTACCCATCCCCAGCCTGCCTGCTAACACATTGGTCAAAAGTAGAGTTTTTTTATGCAAAATGAAATCTTGAATTGTTGAAATTGGCACGACTTCACCAGAGAACAGAAATTAAAGTGTTTTGATCAAAAGATGGAAAGCTAAGAGACAACCATAATGTGGCAAGGTTGTTTTCTTCCAAGGCCACTACCAAGCTGCTGTACAGTTACCACGTTACTATCCTCTTGTCTGTGCTCAGATATCACTTTTGTCTGTTCGATTTGGATGACAACCTGGTAATCAGGCTGTTTTATTCCTGATCCAACAGTCGCTAATGCAAGTTTCCTCTTGAGCACAATATTTAGAAGGACAATCCAAACAAGCTTGAGGAAGGTTGGCATCCTTGTTTTATATGAAATACATTTTTAATAACTTCAAGCAGGGCATTTTCTACTTAAAGGCCTACTGAAACCCACTACTACCCACCACGCAGTCTGATAGTTTATATATCAATAATGAAATATTAACATTGCAACACATGCCAATACGGCCGGTTTAGTTTACTAAATTGCAATTTTAAATTTCCCGGGGGTTTCGTCTTGAAAACGTTGTGTAATGATGACGTCTACGCAAGACATTACGGGTTTTTAGGAAGTATGAGCGCTGCGCACACACAGTTAAAAGTCGTCTACTTTAACCGCATGATTACACAGTATTTTGGAGATCTGTGTTGCTGAATCTTTTGCAATTTGTTCAATTAATATTGGAGAAGTCAAAGTAGAAAGATGGAGTTGGGAAGCTTTAGCCTTTAGCCACAAAAACACACGGTGATTCCTTGTTTAAAATTCCTGGAGGTGAAACTTTATTATGGATCAGAGCGCGGTCAAGTGAACATGGATCCCGACTACATGTCAACCAGCAGGTTTCGGTAAGAAAATTGTGGTTAAAAAGTCGCTTCTTACCGGAGAAAAGCTGAGCTTGTGCCGTCCATAGCTGACGTCGACTCCCCTGAGACATTGGCGTCAAGACACCCGTGGACAGACCCTTCCGACTATCGGGTACTGTTAAACTCACTAAAACACTAGCAACACATTAGAAAGATAAGGGATTTCCCAGAATTATCCTAGTAAATGTGTCTAAAAACATCGGAATCCGTCCCAATGCAATCGTGTTTTTTTGTTTTTTTTTCTAGTACGTCGCTATCAATATCCTCAAACACGAATCTTTCATCCTCGCTCAAATTAATGGGGAAATTGTTGTTTTCTCGGTCTGAATAGCACTTTTTGTTGGAGTCTCCCATTAAAAACAATGTGAATATGTGAGGAGCCCCCACACTTGTGACGTCATCGTCTGCGACTTCCGGTAGAGGCAGGGCTTTTCTCTTAACACCGAAAGTTGTGAACTTTATCGTTGATGTTCTCTACTAAATCCTCTCAGCAAAAATATGGCAATATCGCGATATGATCAAGTATGACACATAGAATGGACCTGCTATCCCCGTTTAAATAAGAAAATCTCATTTCAGTAGGCCTTAAGTCGAGCTGAATTTGTGCATTAAGCGTTAATGTAAGCTTTTAAATTACTTTTTTTTTTCACTCAAGTATCCACATTAATGTTAGCATCGCAAAGAGTATTGCAGACTTTTATTTACGTACTTTCATTCTGAATCATTTGAAATTATCTGTCAGGGAAAGAAAGCATTATTACACTTGAATTTAATACCATTATGCACATTAATAGAAAAAGGCATCTCATCTGATTGCCATGCATCAAACATGTTATAATGTTAAAGGGGAACTGCAGTTTTTTAAAAATTTTGCCTATCATTCACAATCTCTATGTAAGCCAACATATATGTGTTTTTTCTTGTATTCTAATTTGTAAATAATCTTAAATTTCAGGTGGCTAATGGAAGTAATCTATTGCATAAAGCCCTCCAGGAAAACATCCCAAAACCACCAACAATACTCCATTTACATGTCAAACCTGCATATTAACCAAATATTTTCGATATTGTTATAATAAGTGCTACCGCAGAGGAACTACTTTTAGCGCCGCCGGATTAAGGAAGGTAACTAGCTTATGCAGCTATTGACATACTGAGCTGCTGAGTTATGAAGCGTTAATTCTAGATTTTAAATCATGCCTCTCGCTTGTATAGTAGAATATTGTGGCCATAAACTAAGAAGCTGGTCGGCTTTGACAGTCAACTTAGACCTGAATATCGCGCAAAATACATGAAAGGAACTAGTTTGTACTCACCTTTTGTTTCTGCCTGTCTGAGGATTTTGATTAATTCTAATCTGAACGGAAAAATATAAACACCCTATCAGTCGGTATCCTAACAAGTGCAGACATTGTACAGTGAGTGATTGTTTTACTATGTTCAAAGTTGGTATTTCTTGCTTAGCACTTAGCAACAGTGATACTTACTAAATCTGCTTATCACTCAGCTTCTAAAATGAAGCTCATTCTCCGTATATTCAGGCTCAAAAATTGTTGCTTCTGGATCATCATTTGTCTCAAAGTAGTAGTTGTTGGCTCTCACAAAGTCTGCCTTGATTATTAGTAGTTGTTGTTGTTGTTGTAGGAAATAGTTTTTAAAATGCTGACAAGGACCAAAATACACAAATAATGCATGCTATTATGAATGTGCGACTTACTACATTACATACAGTATAAACTTAAAGTTTGTGAATGACTGAGCATTTCATGGTAGCTGCTGTTATACCCAATTATGGCACCCACCTCATCCCAATTAGCCTGTTCACCTGTGGGATGTTCCAAATAAGTGTTTTATGAGCATTCCTAAACTTTCTCAGTCTTTTTTGCCAATTGTGCCAGCTTTTTTGAAACATGTTGCAGGCATCAAAATCTAAATGATATAACAAAGTTTTCCAGTTCAAACGTTAAGTATCTTGTCTTTGTAGTCTATTCAATTGAATATAGGTTGAAAAGGATTTGCAAATCATTGTATTCTGGTTATATTTACGAATTACCCAACTTCACTGGTTTTGGGTTTTGTAATAAATTGAAATAGAACTAATCCAATTCCAACCCATTACAACAGTTTCAATAAAATTTTACAAGGCAATTGAGAAGACATACAAATACATTACCAAAAATAAGAAAAAACAAAACATAATAAAAACATCAATGATAGTGATAATACCAATAATAATTTTTAATAAAAATTAAAATAAAATAAAATAAAAATTGATTAGCAAAAAAATACATATATATAATTTGCACACAAAACACTTGGCAGGTTTCTCAATTCTTTTTTTAAAATACACCAAAGTGAGTCTTGAATTTATTGTTTAAGTCAGAGCTTTTTAGTGATAGGAACTATGTCCAAGATGCTCCAAGGAGACAATAATTGGTGGGCGGGGTCTGATTATAGAGCAGGCAGAACAAATGTGACGGAGAGAGATGCGAGAGCAAGCTTTTTCCAACAAAGTTCTGCTGAAAAGCCACATTTTATGGGACATTATCTTAATGTTTTATCATTAATTCATATTAGATTTTAACAAATTGAATTTTTAAACACATGGTTTTGGCTCACAAATTTCGAAATTACAATTGTCAGCATAATTAGAAGTAAAAAATAATTCTGTTCACAAAAATTAAAAGCAAAAAAGTCAGTAACACTTCAGTATAATACACAAATTAACCTACATAAGTGTCAAAGTTTGTTGTTGACAAACCCCAAGACGCAGAGAAGGAGGTAGGCATTGAATAGGAAAACATGATTTAATTAAAATACTCGAACAAGAACAAACAAAAGGGTACTAAAAAAGGCGCGCACAAGGCAGATAACAAATTTGGCTATGAACAAACAAACTGGAAGCAGGGAACAAAAAACAGTCAGCTACAAACCGCTACGCTGCAATGACACGACCAGTAGGAACGACAAGTAGAAATGACATTGACACGACACGACACGACACGACAATAATCCAGCCCTGACTGGAGGAGAAAAAAGGTCTTAAAAAGTGGCTGGCTGATTGACACCAGGTGTGGCCAGGTGCCAATCAACCACAGCTGAGGGGTACAGCACTCAGGGAGACAAACAGGAAACAGAACCAAAATAAGAGTGCTGACAGGAACTAAAGACAAATGCAGAGGAAAAACTAAGCCATAGACCAAAAACTGTCAAGGACAAGCCTGCCAATAAGCATATACTGTATATTGTATTGTACACTTTTACAGCTAAAATAAGACAAATAATTCCAGGTACCAACGTTTTGTATTCAAGCGAAATGTTTCTCAATACTTTTACAATGTTATATATGAAATATAATTAACTGGTGTTTTTCGTGCAATGTGTCCTGCAGCCAAGCGTTACTGCAAGAACTCCAGCTCGGCCAGCAGCACCACCAGCACCTACGCTCCCAGCAGTAGCAGCAGCAGCCGGAGTTGTGGAGTTGGAGGAGGGGGTATGGGAGGAGGTGGAGGCAGCAGTGCCAGTAGCACCTGCAGTAAGAGCAGCTTTGACTACAGCCACGACATGGAAGCCGCACACATGGCCGCCACAGCCATCCTCAACTTGTCCACGCGCTGTCGAGAGATGCCCCACGGAATGGGCGGCAAGCCCCAGGATCTGTGCTCACAGGTAGGAGGCAAAACAATATGAGAATAGTCCATGACTTGGTTCAAACTTCTTATAGTAAAATTGCCCCCTACACCAAAAACATAGGATAAAATATAATATCATGATTTTTTTAGTCCATTCATCCATCGTCTTCCGCTTATCTGAAGTCGGGTCACGACAGCAGCCTAAGCAGAAAAACCCAGACTTCCCTTTGCTCAGCTACTTTGTCCTGCTCCTCCCAGGGGACCTGGAGGCATTAACAGGCCAGTCGGGAGGTTGGGTGGGAAGCGTGGGTTGTCATCCAGGATGTCCCTGTACATTGCTGCATTCATCGTAGTCTAGTCAAGGAGGCGATCAAGAAGCCGATGGTCACTCTGTCGGAGCTACATCATTCCTCTGTGGATAGAGGAGAACTTTCCAGAAGGACAACCATCTCTGCAGCAATCCACCAATCAGGCCTGTAGGTAGAGTTGCCAGACGGAAACCATTTCTTAGTAAAAAAGTTTGCCAAAATGCACCAGAAAGACTCTCAGACCATGAGAAACTGAATTCTGTGGTCTCATGAGACAAAGATTTAACTATTTGGTGTGAATGCCAAGGGTCATGTTTGGAGGAAACCAGGAACCTCTCATCACCAAGCCAATACCATCCCTACAGTGAAGCATGGTGGTGGCAGCATCATGCTGTGGGGATGGTTTTCAGCAGCAGGAACCGAGAGACTAGTCAGGATAGAGGGAAATATGAATGCAGTAATGTACAGAGATGTTTGGAATGAAAACCAACACTTCCCATCCAACCGGATGGAGCTTGAGAGGTGCTGCAAAGAGGAATGGGCAAAACTGCCCAAAGATAGGTGTGCCAAGCTTGTGGCATCATATTCCAAAATACTTGAGGCTGTAATTGCTGCCAAAACTGCATCAACAAAGTAATGAGCAAAGGTTGTGAATACTTACCGTATTTTTCAGAGTATAAGTGGATCCGGGGTATAAGTCGCACCTGCCAAGAATGCATAATAAAGACGGAAAAAAACATATATAAGTCACACTGTAGTATAAGTCCCATTTTTGGGGGAAATGTATTTGATAAAACCCAGCACCAACAATAGACATCCATCCATCCATTTCCACTGTTTATTCCCTTTTGGGGTCGCGGGGGGCCCTGGCGCCTATCTCAGCTACAATCGGGCGGGAGGCGGGGTACACCCTGGACAAGTCACCACCTCATCGCAGGGCCAACACAGATAGACAGACAACATTCACACTCACATTCACACACTAGGGCCGATTTAGTGTTGCCAATCAACCTATCCCCAGGTGCATGTCCACATATGAGGTCCTCTCCAAGGTTCTCATAGTATTCATTGTCACTGGCGTCCCGCTGGGTGTGAGTTCTCCTTGCCCTTATGTGGGCCCTACCGAGGATGTCATAGTCGTAGTGGTTTGTACGGTCATTTGAGATATTTGTGATTTAGGGTTATATAAATAAACATTGATTGATTGATTGATTGATTGATATGATGTAGGCGGACTTCCGACTCCTGCTGTCATTGGTCACATGGTCTAAACCAGTGGTCTCAACCTTTTTTCAGTGATGTACCCCCTGTGAAGACTGTTTAATTCAAGTACCCCCTAATCAGAGCAAAGCATTTTTGGTTGGAAAAAAAGAGATAAAGAAGTAAAATAAAGCACTATGTCATCAATTTCTGATTTATTCAATTGTAAAACAGTGCAAAATATTGCTCATTTGTATTGGTCTTTCTTGAACTATTTAGAAAATAGATATACAAATATTAAAAACTTGTTGAAAATTTTTCCTCAAGTGACTCAAAGCGCCTTACATAGTGAAACCCAATATCTAAGTTACAATTAAACAGTGTGGGTGGCACTGGGAGCAGGTGGGTAAAGTGTCTTGTCCAAGGACACAACGGCATTGACTAGGATGGCGGAAGCCGGGATCGAACCTGCAACCCTCAAGTTGCTGACACGGCTGCTCTACCAACCAAGCTATACTGTCCCCAATTAAACAAGTTATTCAATTATAAATAAAGATTTCTACACATAAAAGTAATCATCAACTTAAAGTGCCCTCTTTGGGGATTGTAATAGAGATCCATCTGGATTCAGGAACTTAATTCTAAACATTTCTTCACAAAAAAAGAAATCTTTAACATCAATATTTATGGAACATGTCCACAAAAAATCTAGCTGTCAACACTGAATAATGCATTGTTGCATTTCTTTTCACAGTTTATGAACTTACATTCATATTTTGTTGAAGTATTATTCAATAAATATATGTATAAAGGATTTGTGAATTGTTGCTATTTTTAGAATGTTAAAAAAAAAATCTCCCGTACCCCTTGGCATACCTTTGAGTACACCCAGGGGTACGCGTACCCCCATTTGAGAACCACTGGTCTAAACTACGCCCCCTGGGTTGAGTCATTACCACCTGCATGATGTTATACTACTGTGGAGTAATTCAAGAAATCAGATGAGATTCTGAAGGGAGGTGAAAAATGTCTACTGATATGAGGATTTGCTCCAGCTTCGTATAGTAATCACAGTCGTGTCCAGCAATAGATAATCTCTATGTTTCTGTCATTAGACAAGTACTGACTGAGAAACCTGACAAAGATAGGGAGACTTCACTTATACAGTCCAGATAGACACACACACACACACACACTTTCCATCAAAGATACAATGCTGCGTCTCACACTCGGGGCTCAGCAGGGCAGGTTTATTTCCAGTCTGCAGGAATCAGATAGGAGCAGGACGAAGCATCGCTTGACACGGCATGAGCCCAGTGTGTCATTTCTGAGGAGATAAGGTGATGCTGTTCCTGTATTATCTACACCAGTGTTTTTCAACCTTTTTTGAGTCAAAGTACATTTTTTGCGTTGCAAAAATCTGCAGGCACACCACCAGCAGAAATCATTAAAAAACGAAACTCAGTTAACAGTAAAAAGTCGTTGTCGCAATTGTTGGATATGACTTTAAACTATAACCAACCATGCATCACGCCGTGACTTATTTGGAGTTTTTTGCTGTTTTCCTGTGTAGTGTTTTAGTCCTTGTCTTGCGCTCCCATTTTGGTGTCTTTTTCTCTTTTTTTGCTTTTTTTTCCTTTAGCAGTTTCATGTCTTCCTTTGAGCGATACGTCCCGCATCTACTTTGTTTTAGCAATCAAGACTCTTTAATGATCTTCTTTGTGGGGACATTGTTGATTGTCAAGTCATGTTTGGATGTACATTGTGGACGCCGTCTTTGCTCCACTGTAAGTCTTTGCTGTCGTCCAGCATTCTGTTTTCGTTTACTTTGTAGCCAGTTCAGCTTTAGTTTCGTTCTGCATAGCCTTCCCTAAGCTTCGATGCCTTTTCTTAGCGGCATCCACCTTTTGTTTGGATAGAATAGAATAGAGATAGAATAGAAAGTACTTTATTGATCCCTGGGGGAAATTCAGCACCACAGTACGCTCACAATAAACAATAATAATAATAAATAATATATGACATATATTATATATGCAATATATAATATATGAATTATATAAATGTATTCTACATTAAGTGCAGTCAAGAAGGAACATATGCATTATACAGTCTGATGGCTGTCGGTATGAAGGACATCCTGTGTCGTTCCGTGTTGCATTTTGGGAGTCTGAGCCTTCCACTGAACGTGCTCATTCTCTCCGCAAGGTCCGAGTGTAGTGGGTGGGAGGTGTTGTCCATAATATTGCTAGGAATTTTACTAGACTTCTCCTCTCTGACACCACCCCCAGAGAGCCCAGCTCCACTCCCACCACGTTTCTGGCCTTCTCTACCAACTTGTCCAGTCTGTTTGCGTCCCTCGCTCTCAGCCCGCTGCCCCAGCAAACTACGGCATACAAGAAAGCGCTCGCCACCACCGACTTGTAGAACATCTTCAACATCTTTGTACAGACGTTGAAGGATCCTATCCTCCTGAGGAAGTAGGATCTGTCCCTTCTTTATAACTGGTTTAGGCCTCAGACACCTTTCTACCTGCACACTGCCTCCCGCTGTTTCCGACATTTACAAAGCAATTAGCTACCTCCTGCCACCTACTGATAAGAAAGGGTATTACATGGTTACTCTGCTGAGCTCTAGACACTTAACAATAACATAATTTGCAGACTATAATTACTGTTTTTCAACCCATCCATCCATCCATCCATTTTCTACCGCTTATTCCCTTTGGGGTCGCGGATGGCGCTGGTGTCTATCTCAGTTACAATCGGGCGGAAGGCGGTGTACACCCTGGACAAGTCGCTACCTCATCGCAGGGCCAACACAGATAGACAGACAACATTCACACTCACATTCACACACTAGGGCCAATTTAGTGTTGCCAATCAACCTAACCCCGGTGCATGTCATTGGAGGTGGGAGGAAGCCGGAGTACCCGGAGGGAACCCACGCAGTCATGGGGAGAACATGCAAACTCCACACAGAACGATCCCGAGCCTGGGATTGAAGCCAGGGCTCCTCAGGACCTTCGTATTGTGAGGCAGACGCACTAACCCCTGTTTCACCGTGCTGCCCTGTTTTTTAACCCAAATAGGAAATTATAAGATTTCCCACCGCACACCAGACTGTATCTCAAGACACACTAGTGTGCCGCGGCACAGTGGTTGAAAATCAGTGATCTACATCAAGATGCTGAGCGGGAAAATGGAGGCGCAAAAAAGGAGGGGAGTGAGCGAACAGCAGCAGACTCATGCTGGCTTGTTGCTAATGTTGATGGCACAGCCTGTGATGGAATTTATAACAAAGAAAAAGAGCGATGGAGGGTTTTTTCTTCTTTTTTTCTTATGTCGGCGGTTCCTGCACAGTGCAGAATTGAGGGAGTGAGAGCGGGATGCAGTGCAAAGAAGGAGAAGAGGGAAGTGACGTTCTTCCAAAGAAAAGTAGAACAAAATAAAGTTGGCAGGAACAAACGCCTGAAGCAGTCAGGACTTCCTAAATCATTTCATTGTCTGCCCTACGTTGGGGCGAGACAGGCACAATGCTTCCGGGGCAGGAAGGGAAGACAGGAGACTTCACAGGGCTTGCCCCCACCCCCACCCCCTACCCCCCCCTTCTCTATTCCTCATCCTCTTTCATCTCAGCACCTCTGCTCCTGGCAAACGTTCTCCTCTCTGAGCATCAAGGCACTTTCACACATACACTAATCTATTCTTGCTTCCTCGTCGTTTTAGTCGTCGTTCTTTATCGCTCAGCTGACTTACAGCAGTGATGCATTGCCTTCATTTAAAAATATGTATTTGAATGTCAGTGATGTATCACATGGGCCATTCCATCCAATCTGTGCCATTTTCTTGCTGTAACATTCGTAAAATAAGCTTACATTTCTCCCTCATAATACATTTTAGTTATATATTGGACCTTCTCAGGCTTATTTTTGTACAAGCCTGCCACCTTTAGGTTTTAGCTGAGAAATATCCAAAATACTTTACATGAAATACAAACAAACCTCTTAATTGGTTTTTGACCAGGGTTTGTAAATAGAAATGTTTATACACTGGAGCCAATGTATCCGTAAAAAAACAATATAAACATAAATAATGGGTTGCAGCGTCGACAAATCTCCATATTTTACGAAAAATCTATACACAATACGAAGCACTATACAGTGACAAACATTACAAAAGGGTGATGGATCAACTTTTTATTTTACAACAAAGCCAAAAGCACAACATCTGGCTGAACTTTCCTCGTTTTCAGCTGCTTACCGACACGCACACAGACTGTCATTAACGTGGTGGTGCACTCACAGTTTGATATCACAAAACTCCTTAACTTTAACAGCCGGCTCGCTACAAAGCTTAGGAATGCAAAAAAAAATCAACTTTACCTTGTTGTTTGAACTTTGCGCGCAGCGGATATGAGGAGGAGGAGAAGGGGAGGTATAGGTGGGCAGGGTTGGGGGCGCAGTGGTGTATAATATAGCCTGGAATAGTCATAAATGCTTGGGATTCTGGGTAATTGTTATGTTGCATTTATGTTGTGTTACTGTGAAGATGTTCTCCCGAAATGTGTTTGTAATTTTTGTTTGGTGTGGGTTCACAGTGTGGCGCATATTAGTAAGAGTGTTAAAGTTGTTGATATCACAACCTTCAGTGTAACCTGTGTGGCTGTTGGCTATATGCCTTGCAATCTCGTACGTGTGACGATAAAAGCAGTGAGATGCATGCGTCCGGCCGGCACGCAGGTGTAAAGGCCGGCGATGACATGTTGTTGAGGACGTTTAAGGTAACGCCATCACGGCTTTACTTAGATCAACAGAAAAAATTATTGTAAACTTACTTTTAGGACGCAGCTTCTTGTGGACCATGTAACTTGTGGAATGTTGTAAATGTGTTAGCATACCAGGGCTAAGTGAAAAGGAATTTAACTAAATTTGTATTACGGTAAATGGGTTGTACTTGTATAGCCCTTTTCTACCCCTTTTTAAGGAGCCCAAAGCGCTTTGCCAGTATTTCCACATTCACCCATTCACACACACATTCACACATTGACGGCGGGAGCTGCCATGCAAGGCGCTCACCAGGACCCATCAGGAGCAAGGGTGAAGTGTCTTGCCCAAGGACACAACGGACGTGACTAGGATGGTAGAAGTTGGGGATTGAAC
Organism: Nerophis ophidion; assembly: GCF_033978795.1. NCBI lineage: Eukaryota > Metazoa > Chordata > Actinopteri > Syngnathiformes > Syngnathidae > Nerophis > Nerophis ophidion. The sequence continues at coordinate 56,250,196 of NC_084613.1, forward strand.
CAATAACCGTCAGATTGCTGGCACAGCCACTCTACCAACTTTGCCACGCCGTCCCCTATGTTTAGATTATAGAGTATAGTTTGTACAAGGAGTAAAACACATGAAAAAAATAAATATAAATATAATTTCTAAAGGATTAAAATTAACATATCTAATTTTCAAGTCTAATTTTAGGAAGTGGGGATACACAGAACATTATTTTTTCCTAGTGTCCAAGGTAGTTTAAGTTGATTAGAGAATTCATGAGTTGAGTTTGATCAATTTGATTTATTATTATGCAATCTAATCAGATCAATGTGCTAGACACTTTACTTAATAATTACATTTATTTTACAGTTATTTTCATTGTGCCACTATACATTTTATTTCCTGGCTATGTCAATAGCACCCAATAGGTGGAATGGCCCACATGACAACATTTAAAATATTCAAAACAAATACGCTGTTTGCTGCATTGAAAGATTTTATGTGTTTATAACTGTTCTTATCATGAGCATGTTTTCATTTGAATTATACTTGAATCCTCAACAAGAAATGCTATTGTTTTTTTTATTATATGGATACATGACCAGTACACAAAAAAACTAATATTTAAGCTGCTTACAAATTGGAATTTTGGAGGAAACATGAATGAGAGAAATGGAAACATGAATCAATACATTAAACAATGATATTCTCTTTGTAACAAATTGATGATGTGGGCCTACTCCTCCAATGAGGTCTGTAATTGTCATTGGGTTAGTGGATTTCTCTAAGCAGTCCAAAAAGTCGTATGAATTTGAGCAAATTAACTTTTGACCTCTTCAACATAAAGGTGTGATCCAAAAGAAACCTCATCGGAGTTCTAAGCAAACAGTCAAATAAAAGGTAGAGCATGCACAAGTTTTGATTACGATAGTTTTGGTCATGCCTGTTGTGCTCAAGTATGTACTGAAGTTATATTGACAAAGATCATTTGTGCGGTGAGAGCACACAGGCTTGCTGCCTCTGTTGTAATCCATTCAAAGGTGGCCATAGTGCATCGCACCGGTTTCGGCCTTGCAACCCACAATCCATAGGACACTGTCAGATAGTATCAGCATTATTACGTGTGAAAGGGGGAAAAGGGGAAGAAATAAAGGATGAAGAGAGAAGAGAAATAAAAATCACAACTTAATTAATCGTAGCAAGGACACACAGATGTCCCAAAACATAATCTTTGCATGTACAGTACAGTGCATGAAGGGCATTGAATGGACATTTTCACAGACACAACATAAACTGCAAAATATGATCCAATACGGGCCATTCTGCACTGCAAGTGGGTCATACTTGTCAAACCTACCAAAATTAAGAGCCTCTCCCGAAAACTTCCCGGGACAAATTTTCTCACGAAATTCAGGCCGCGCCTCCTCCAGCTCCATGCGAAAATGAGTGACGTGTCGACAGCCTGTTTTCACGTCCGCTTTCCCACAATATAAACAGCAAGCCTGCTCAATGACGTTATAACTGTAGAATGATCGAGGGCGAGTTCTTGGTTTCTTATGTGGATTTATTTTTAGGCAGTTTCATTAACGTCCTCCCAGTGCGGTAGCAACACACAACAACAGCAGTCAAGTTGTTATCTACCATAAAGCAGTTTGTCTGCCGTAAACAGCAATGTTGTGACACTCTTAAACAGGACAATACTGCCATCTACTGTATGTTTTGGGCCATGCTAGGGGAGAGATGGACGATTCCAGACTCTAGTGCAGTGGTTCTCAACCTTTTTTCAGTGATGTAACTCCTGTGAACATTTTTTTTTAATTCAAGTACCCACTAATCAGAGCAAAACATTTTTAGTTGAAAAAGAGAGATAAAGAAGTAAAATGTATCACTAAGTCATCAGTTTCTGATTTATTAAATTGTATAACAGTGCAAAATATTGCTCGTTTTTAGTGGTCTTTCTTGAACTATTTGTAAAGAAAAGATATAAAAATTACTAAAAACTTGATGAAAAAGAAATAAGTGATCTAATTATGAATAAAGATTTCTACACGGAAGTAATCATCAACTTAAAGTGCCCTCTTTGGGGAATTGCAATAGAGATCCATCTGGATTCATGAACTTAATTCGAAACATTTCTTCACAAAAAAAGAAATCTTTAACATCAATATTTATGGAACATGTCCACAAAAATTCTAGCTGTCAACACTGAATATTGCATTGTTGTATTTTTTCACAGTTTATGAACTTACATTCATATTTTGTTGAAGTATTATTCAATAGATATATGTATCAAGGATTTTTGAATTGTTGCTATTTTAGAATATTTAAAAAAAAAAAAATCTCACGTACCCCGTGGCATACCTTCAAGTACCCCCATGCGAACGCATACCCTCATTTGAGAACCACTGCTCTAGTGCATTTGATAAAAGCACTTTTTTGCGGGCCACACAGCAATGCATCATCAGAGAGTGTTCAGCATGGTTAGAAAAATAGTGACAGAGAATAGAACAAGGATTGACAATTCAACCCTTAACTCAGCGATGAGTAGATGACTGTTATGTGTGTATATGTGTAAATACATGAACACTGAAATTCAAGTATTCCTCTTATTTATTTATTTGTATATATATATGAAATATTTGACTCTGTAAATTATAGCTGTAAATATACTCCTCCCCTATTAACCACGCCCCCAACCATGCCCCCGCCCGACCCCCGACCATGCCACCCCACACACACCAGCCCCCACCTCCCGAAATCGGAGGTCTCACGATTGGCAACATTTTGTAGATTGATAATGAAGTTCCCGGTTATCTTTGACATCCTTTTACAGTAGTGGCTTAATTTACGAGTTAAATGGTTCTGTGACAGAGCTCTTAACTCAAAACACAATCTCAAATCAACGTCTACCATTGAAATAAATTAAAAATCAATGTATTTGGTGATTTGCCTCAAAACCAAAAATAGACTTCTTCTGTTTCTCCTTCAAGCGGCTTCTCCGGCAAACCCCAATCAGCAGCTTCTCCATATTTTCATGGATAAATGTCCGACGCTTAGGTATCTTTCAACATCCTTGGCACGCATTGGACTAATTTTTCTTCAGTATCACTGCTCCTGATTGGAGCAGTGATACGCTCCAACCTCTTTCCAAAGCCGTCAACGTTTTTGATGTTTTATTTCATTACATTCAATGACCATCATCCACTTCTTCTTCCCAGCGCTGTCCTTCACACTCACTTTCTTGTCTCCCCTGGTTGGAACAATAAAGTTATGTCTATCTCTAGCTATAAGCTAATGCTCGCGGGTAAGACCAGATTTTTGGGGCGGATCTTACGGGGTTCGCTTTGACATTTTAATCAATAAATCAATCAATGTTTATTTATATAGCCATAAATCACAAGTGTCTCAAAGGGCTGCACAAACCCCAAGAACATCCTCGGTACAGAGCCCACATAAGGGCAAGTGAAAAAATCACACCAGTGGGATGTCGGTGACAGTGACTATGAGAAACCTTGGAGAGGACCGCATATGTGGGCAACCCCCCACCCCCCAGGGGAGACCGAAAGCAATGGATGTCGAGCGGATCTAACATGATATTGTGAAAGTTCAATCCATAGTGGATCCAACATAACCGTGAGAATCAAGTCCAAAGTGGATCCAATATAGTAGCGAGAGTCCCATCCAAAGTGGAGCCAGCAGGGAACCATCCCAAGCGGAGGCGGATCAGCAGCGCATAGATGTCCCCAACTGATACACAGGATCCCGACTCTGGACAGCCAGTACTTCATCCATGGCCACCGGACCTGTGTCCCCCCCAACCCCCTCCATAAGAGAGGGGGGCAGAGGAGAAAAAGAAAAGAAACGGCAGATCAACTGGTCGAAAAAGGGGGTCTATTTAAAGGCCAGAGTATACAAATGAGTTTTAAGATGAGACTTAAATGCTTCTATTTGCTATGTAACTCACATGCTTGTAACTCACGTGTTTGCTTGTAACTTAAAGCGAGAGACAGCTCTCATGTCAAAACACTCTTAAGTTGAGGTACCACTCTAGTTTTAACTATCTGCACACTTTTTTTTTTCTGCACAACCAATAACTATGCTTCTGTGTATACCAGTCAATAGATGGAAAGGTGAGACTGGTGACACAACTTCCAGCAATGTGGTCCACTGTGTGTTGCTACACAACGTGGTTTTGTTTCTATTTTGGGGTTTGCAGCCGTCCAGTCTCAAGCCACTGCTGCTCATCACAGCTCTCAAATCCAACCCCTGACCCGCAACCCCCATCCCACAGTGCCCATATACATTAGAGTCACAGACATGCAGCATGCATGCACAGTCGCACATTCATGCTGCTGCACACTCGACAGCAGGCTGCAAAGAAAGAGAGAGACAGTGAGAAAGGAGATGCGTCCTTGAACACTTGGACATACCGTACAGGAGCTACAGTACTTTATTATTAAAATTATTCTGGACAGAATGTTTGAATAGAACTGCTTTTTCATATATATTTTTTTTCAGTTCAGTCTTTATTTAGTCCAGCTATGAATACAACATGTTGGCTGTTATTTAATTCCAGTTTATCTCTCTCTTTTTCTCTTTTCTCCCTTTCCTTACATCCTTACATGTGTTACCTCCGATCGTCTTCCCACTGAAACCCCTAAACTCAACACATAATTGCATTTCAACCTCACTTTCATCATCACCATGGCATCCAGAGTCCCGGCCTGGATGTTGACGAGAACGGTACATTGGACCTGAGTATGAGCAAGCGTCTGTGCAGCGGGGCGGGGGACTCTGTGCTCACTCCTCTAGAGCCCATGTCCCCCCAGAGGCAAGCGGCTCTGCTGGGCTCCCGCTGCTACGGCATGGGGGACGCTGCCGACTGCTGGGACCTGCCAGTTGACTACACCAAGATCAAACACATAGATGATGACGACAAAGAGGTAAATAAAAAAAATACAGAAAAAAAGTTATTTATTACTGTGCAAATGATTGGGCTGCGTCGGTGGTTCTCAACCTTTTTTCAGTGATGTACCCCCTGTGAAATTTTTTTTTAATTCAAGTACCCCCTAATCAGAGCAAAGCATTTTTGGTTGAAAAAAAGAGATAAAGAAGTAAAATACAGCACTATGTCATCAGTTTCTGATTTATTAAATTGTATAACAGTGCAAAATCAATCAATCAATCAATGTTTATATATATAGCCCTAAATCACTAGTGCCTCAAAGGGCTGCACAAACTACAACGACATCCTCGGTAGGGCCCACTGTAACACGTCTCGTGCTCCGGGTTCTCAGTGTACGGGAAGAAACAGCCGTTGCAGCGTGATATACACTTTTTAAATATCTTTTACAATTCATTTTCAGTCACAAGGTTTGTCTTTCTCCGTCTCCCTTGGCTCGACTCCCTCCTTCGGCTCCTCGCGCTCCTTTTAACATAAGAGACAGGTGATTAAACAACCTGTTCCAGCTGGGTTGTCCACTCACCTGCAGCTGGGTTGTCCACTCACCTGCAACTGCTTCGTAGCCGGCTTCTGCACATGCCCTGCTCACAGGGACGCCTGGACCACGCCCCCCCACACCCACATAAGGGCAAAGAAAAACTAAACCCAGTGGGATGTCGACCATGATGACTATGAGAAAACTTGGAGAGGACCACATATGTGGGCAACCCTCCCCCCACTCCCCCAGCCCCCACCCCAGGGGACCGAAAGCAATGGATGTCGGACGGATCTAACATGATATTGTGAAAGTTCAATCCATAGTGGATCTAACATAACGATGAGAATCAAGTCCAAAGTGGATCCAATATGTTAGCGAGAGTCCCATCCACAGTGGAGCCAGCAGGGAACCATCCCAAGCGGAGGCGGATCAGCAGCGCAGAGATGTTCCAAACCAATGCATAGGCGAGCGGTTCGTCTTGGGTCCTGACTCTGGACGAGCGGTCCATCCTGGGTCCCGATTTTGTACAGCCAGTTCTTCATCCATGGACACCGGACTGGACCCCCTCCACAAGGGAGCGGGGGACATACGAGAAAAAAGAAAAGAAACGGCAGATCAAAATATTGCTCATTTGTAGTGGTCTTTCTTGAACTATTTGGAAAAAACGATATAAAAATAACTAAAAACTTGTTGAAAAATAAACAAGTGATTCAATTATAAATAAAGATTTCTACACATAGAAGTAATCATCAACTTAAAGTGCCCTCTTTGGGGATTGTAATAAAGATCCATCTGGATTCATGGACTTAATTCTAAACATTTTTTCACAAAAAAAGAAATCTTTAACATCAATATTTATGGAACAAGTCCGCCACAAATCTAGCTGTCAACACTGAATATTGCATTGTTGTATTTCTTTTCACAGTTAATGAACTTACATTCATATTTTGTTGAAGTATTATACAATACATATATTTATAAAGGATTTTTTAATTTTTGCTATTTTTAGAATATATAAAAATCTCACGTACCCCTTGGCATACCTACAAGTACCACCAGGGGTACGCGTACCCCCATTTGAGAACCACTGGGCTGGGTGGTACTTCAACATAAGAGCTGTCCCTCAACTAATTGCCATGCTTTAAGTTACAAGCAAAAATGTGAGTTACAAACATCCCCGCTATTAGTTGGTGTAGCAGATGCCACAGCGAACAGATAATTTAAAGTTAAAGTAGCAATGATTGTCACACACTCACTAGGTGTGGTGAAATCATCCTCTGCATTTGACCCATCGCCCTTGATCACCCCCTGGGAAGTGAGGGGAGCCGTGAGCAGCAGCGGTGGCCGCGCCCGGGAATCATTTTGGTAATTTAACCCCCAATTCCAACCCTTTAATGCTGAGTGCCAAGCAGGGAGGTAATGGACCCCATTTTTATAGTCTTTGGTATGACTCGGCTGGGGTTTGTACTCACGACCTACCGACCTCAGGGCGGACACTCTAACCACTAGGCCACTGAGATCCGACCATAACATCTGGTCTTCCGACTGGCCGACATAACTTTGTTTTTCTAAAAGGGGGAAAGGAAGAAAGTGAGTGTAAATGACACTGAAGATAAAGAAGCTAATGATAATCATTTCATGAAAGAAAATAATGTTTAAAAACATGACTGTAGAGGTTGCCCTCTAGTGGGTTCTTCTGACCACCACACACTGCCGGTAGAGCCCAGAATTCTGGGTATAACACTCTTTTATTTTCCCCAAATGGTGCAAAGCGTTTTGCTTTTCAGAAAAGTGTCTTTCTGCGTCCGTGTCTCTCAGCAGCCCCTCCAACTCCACCTACTCGTTCCCTCACGGCTGCTCCTAATAAAGGCGACAGGTGATTAGATAACAAGGCTCACCTGGGCCATCTACGCACCTATCGCTGTCTTCGAGGCCGGTCCTGACACACCCTGTTCCGCGGCAGGCCCGCAGGCCACGCCCCCCTCCACAATGAAAAACCCTGTCGCTAGCTTACTTGGCAAAGCAGTTTGAGCGTATGACTGCTAGTCTGCATCATACTGAAGCAGAATGAGTCCAACGGCAGTCAAAGATGTTAAACATGTCTGAACAGTAGACATGTATCCATGAAAATATGAAAAGCTGCTGATGATGTGTTTGACAGAGAAGCACCTGGAAGGCCAGTAGAAGTCCACTCTCAAATGTTGTACATGATTCAATTCAGTTCACTTTGGTTTTATTTATTTATTTCATTTATAAAAATCAAACAAAGAAAAATAAAATGAAAACAATCAACATGACATTTAAGTAAATTATGAATGAAAATGTGCAGAAAGAAATTTAAAAAACGTATATTATTTTCCCGTTTTTCTTACTAATACAGCAATTGACTACTAAGCCATATTTGTTTTAATTTTACAACAATTAAACCAATAATTAAGAAGTAATTTTACTCAGTGATAACTGCAGTATGTGTGCAAACAAAACAAACAGATTTTACAGAAGAAAATAAGAAGCTTTTTTAACCTCTAACCTGTTGTGAAAAGTTGTTTTTATATATATTTTTTTAATTCCAAATTATATATTGAGGATTGTGTTGAATCGTGAATTGTTTCTGGATAAAATTGTCAACCCGAGATTCGGATTGAAATCATGAGTTGTAAGATTCTCATCCCTCAGCCAATTGTCATATCACACATTACTCACCGGGTCTGCCAGAGAATAAGAAGACTCAGTGTTGCCAATTTAGCAATTATATTAAGCGAGTAATCAGAACCTCCTACATCAGGGGTCGGGAACCTTTTTGGCTGAGAGAGCCAAGAAGCCAAATATTTTAAAATGTATTTCCCTAGGAGCCATACTCTGAACACAACTAAACGCGTGCATTTTTAAGTAAGACCAACATTTCTAGAGTATAATAGGTCTCTTATTTTTTGTAATAACATCGTTATTCTGAAGCTAACTGTGGAGGGGGCGTGGCCTGCGGGCCTGCAGCAAAGCAGGATGTTGCCAGGACCGGCCTCGAAATCAGCGACAGGTGTATAGATGGCCCACCTGGGCCTTGTTATCTAATCACCTGTCGCTCTGTTATAAGCAGCAGCCAGGAGGAGAGACAGGGTTGGGGCTGGAGCCAGAGGGCGAATGAGGACGAAAGAGAAAAAGACAATTGCTGAAAAGCAACTGAGAGACTAATTGAAAAAAAAAAACTATATTTTAACCCTAAAACAGGCTCTCATGTCGGTGCTTGGTGGTCTGAAGAACCCCCAGGAGGGCAAGGCCAACACTAACCAATAATAAATAAATTACTTCTTACCATTAACGCAACTTCTTGAACATAAAAATGCATGAGAATGTTTTAAATTTTGAATGTCATTTTTAACACTATGATTACAAGTGGAATTATTCATTACTTATCGTGTTAAGCAATGTCAGCTCAGATTTATCCGAGAGCCAGATGCTGTCATCAAAAGAGCCACATCTGGCTCTAGAGCCATAGGTTCCCTACCCCTGTCCTAGATACTCTTTTGCACACAAAAAATGTGCCTGCGGAGAGACTTTGGGAGACTCCTAGACAAAAGCATGTTCCGCTCTTCTCAACCAGCTGCGAGTGCTGGGTTTATAATTGCAAGGTGTTCCACTAATGTCGCCTATTTAATTTGATCATGTTAAAGGTAACAGTTGCACCACACTTCACAAAAATAAGTAGGAAGAAGCAGAGCTCATGTATTTATTATTTCCCTAACAAGATGGCGATGAACACAAATAGCAACAATAATGAGAAGCTATATGACACATTCTTCCAAAGACTTTCCAGTGTGATTTCGATGTTTTGGAGGTGATTTTTTTTTGTTGTTGTTTTTCCAGACAGTGGCGTTGACATGCTTCACTCAAGGCTGTCTGTGTTTGAGCTCCATCCCCCTCTCATTGCACATTGTGTCTCCTCCTCAAACATTTGCATCGATGTCTGATTGTCTTCCGGGTTTCTCGCCTGCTGTCTGGCTTGCTGTTAATTTAGAAAACCACTCAACAAGTCATAGTTGGGACTATCTGAGATGGCCTAATGGATCTGAAAGTTAATTGATGTCAGCATTACAGTATATGCTCAGTTGCTGCTTTTTTTTTTTTTTTTTTTTTACATTTTGCTCTTCTCTGAGATGAATTATGCAAAGTAGTACCTTGGGAAAGAGTCGGAATAGCTCATCTCATCAAAGAGCTGCTGGAAATCAATGCACGACTGCTGGGTGCATCTGTCGATGTGCACAGACACCCCAGTGTGCAGTGTGTGTGTGTGTGTGTTCTTGTATTTCCACCCTTCTTGAGACATCAACGTGGAAAAGTATACCTTCCATATAAGGACCGATGAACAAGTTATGAACCAAAATGATGGTCCCAATACGGTAAAATCACTGCACGTAATAGAGAATGTCTCATTTGCACCCCTGGTGGTGAAATCTATCAAAATTAGGGTGGTCCCAAAAACGAGGGATTTTTTCAAATTGACTGTGTCACTTTTACAAGTGCTCCACCTCTGGTTAACATATGAAATAACAAGTGTGTGTAAGATATTGAAATGCGCCCCCTTTGGCCAAAATTTAAAAATAATAAATACATATATAGAGACATACTGTAATAACTTAAAGTAAATAATGATGATTAAAAAACATTTACAAACAAAAAATAAAATAAAAATAAAAAATTAACCAAAAGCAGTCTTTTTCTCACAATGCGTCGACTTTTTTCTTATAAAATTGGGAACAATTTATCATATTCGGGACGCTCGCTGCTGTGTTGGATCCGCTTTGGACTGGACTCTCGCGGCTGTGTTGGATCCACTATGGATTGAACTTTCACAGTATCATGTTAGACCCGCCCTACATTAATTGCTTTCGGTCCCCTAGAGGGGGGGAGGGGTTGCCCACATGTGTGGTCCTCTCCAAGGTTCTCATAGTCATCATTGTCACCGACGTCCCACTGGGTGTGAGTTTTCCTTGCCCTTATGGGGGCCTACCGAGGATGTCATGGTGGTTTTCTTTCTGTCTCTGTAATATTGCAATATTTTCTCGTAAAATTATTACTTTTTTATGTAAAATAATTTCTTTTAATGCAAAATGGTGACATTTGTCATATGAAATTCTGACTTTTTTCACAATATTGCCATTTTTTGTGTTACTCTTGTAAAACAGTGAAATTTTTCGAGTGAAATTATTACTTTTGTCATTATTTTGCTGAGTAAAATTCCGATTATCATCAGAATATTGCTAACATTTTAAAGTTTTCTTATAAAATTGTGACTTTTGTCAAGTAAAATTACGACTCTTTTCATAAAGTTGCTTACGTTTTAAGCTTTTCTTGTAAAATTGCGACGGTCATTGAGTGAAATTCCAACTTTAATCATAATATTGCGCGAATGTTCACTTTTTCTTGTAAAATTTTGACCCGCGTCGAGTAAGATCACAACTTTTATCATAATACTAGAGGTAGGCATTTTTCAGAGGTCTGAAAAAAGGTTACAAATAAAAAACGCGTGTGTGTGTGAGAGAGAGAGAGAGAGAGAGAGAGAGAGAGAGAGAGAGAGAGAGAGAGAGAGAGAGGGAGAGAGAGAGAGAGATTCCAAGTTAGCCTACTTTTTTTGCAGGCCTACATGTGTGCATGTGTCATTCTCTCTTCACTTCCCCTCCTTTTGATTGGAGGAGCTGCATGACCCAGCTTGTAGTAGGTGGGCAGCAATTTGGGGTCATTTCTGAACCTGTCTCTTCATAAGCAATACTGTACTTACACTGCGGGCATGCGAGAAAGGAGGAGGAATTGCATCAACCTCCCTGCTTGCACACACTGCAGACAAAACACAAGTCTGATGTATGGACGTTAAAGCAGGCTGACACGACACGGTATTGCCATCTAGCGGTAGAATGGAGCATTACAATGACAAGGCAGAAACTCTCTCAACAATATAAATCTGCATTGATGAGCAGAATAAGTAATTAGACATGTATCAACATGTGTTTGCCCATGTATGAAATAAATTGAGGATGTGGGTGACAATAATGTACATATAAGTATTCCATAGCCAACATCTCACATGTCAAAACAATACAGTTTTTCATGCAGCTGGTAATGTTTTCCAAATTTCTATGGGAAAAAAAACTTTAATATGGTTTCAAATGTTTTGAATGGTATTAACATACTTAAATTATGTTATTGTAAACCAGTTCCTCCTTGCATGTATACACATGCTTTATGTATCGGGTGTGATAACCGGGAAGCTCAGTGGGTGTCGCTCTCCATGGTCAAAGTCCACAATATTTGCCAGTTTATGTCTTTGTTTCATCAACAATGTGTTTGCTTAACCCAGGGGTAGGGAACCTATGGCTCTAGAGCCAGATGTGGCTCTTTTGATGACTGCATCTGGCTCTCAGATTAATCTTAGCTGACATTGCTTAACACGATAAGTAATGAATAATTCTGCTGGTAATCACGATGTTGAAAATAACGTTCAAATATAAAACATTCTCATGTATTTTAATCCATCCAACTGTTTTCTACCGCACCTGTAGAAAGAAATAACAATGTTATTAAAAATAATTTAGAGACTTATTATACACTAAAAATGTTGGTTTTTCTTAAAAAATGCATGCATTGGGCAGTGTTAAAAAAATATGATATGGCTCTCACGGAAATACATTTTAAAATATTTGGCTTTCATGGCTCTCTCTGCCAAAAAGGTTGCCGACCCCTGGCTTAACCTATTATTACTATAACAATCTACAAGGTTAATATAGTTGGCGTCCCTTTCTTCCCCTCCATTTATCTTCTTTCTTTTGTATTTTAAGTTATCATTACATATATATATATGTTGTTGCATTTGAACAATTGTATTGTTGATAATATAAGTAATTATTGTTATTATTCATTATTATGTTATTATTCATTATCGATAGTGCTATTTATATCGGTATTTCTATTGCTCATTTGTAGTGTCAATCAATCAATCAATGTTTGTTTATATAGCCCCAAATCACAAATGTCTCAAAGGACTGCACAAATCATTACGACTACAACATCCTCGGAAGAACCCACAAAAGGGCAATAATGTGTAATAATGTTCAGTGTCATTTCTGTGTTATTATTTATTTCACTAACTGCTTCTTTGCTATCACTTTTACCATCATATTTGTACATATCCTATTTGCTAATGTTGTTCTGTTGTTGTTGTTGTTACTGTTGTGTTTGCTATTGTAATTGTCTCTCTGTCTTATCCCCTTCTTCCCCCTCTATCTTCCTTTTTTTCTCTTTCAATCCCCCCCTGCTCAGTCCCGGCTGCACCAAAAAATAATATAAATCCATTTAATACAGTGAAATACAAATAAGGCAACAAGAGAAGTATTCCGCACTTCTCTTTTGTGAAGTAAATGTGTACAGCAGATACGGGCATCTACATCAACAAGAGGATGTGTCTAAGTAGCTGGACAGGACAAAAAAAGAAAAAGAAGAGTTCGAACCAGTGGCATCTTTGGTCTTTTTTTGTGGGGCTGGCGAAATAAATGTAAAATAAATTCAAACGCCTAAATTATTTGGTGTTTTTTGAATGTTTTGCATACAAAAGTTCCACTTTGTTTTACAAAATAGTGTCAACAAAAAACCCGATAGACAAAAGAAAAGTTGCCATAACATGGATTTTATTCAAACATTCTATCATGATTCATTTAAGTATGATTATAAATATGTCAAGTAGCCCTTTACTTATTAATGTAAGGTAGAAATGAGCTAATTTGTGTTTGATAAATGGATATTAATAATAATAATCATACATGCATCAATCCATTTTTTTCTACCGCTTTTCAGTCTCGGAGTCACGGAGGAGCTGGAGTATCTGAAGTAGTACATATTTTTAAAAAGCATTATTAGTGCTTCTATTGAGTGATAAGCCTACCCTGTCTTTAAAAACAAATGACGCCTCTGTTTTCAACTTTAATCTGGGGTCTTTGAATGCACCACAACTACAGTATGTGCTGTGAGATGCAAAAGTGAAACTAAACATAACGTTGCTGGGTGCCACTACAAATACATTTATTATTTGATTACCTTTCTTCTATTCCCTCATTCTGGTGCCCTAATGTTGCGGTGTGTGCATGCATAAAAGTGAGATTTGAAGACGTTATGACGTCTATTTACCACTTTGCATTTGTGGAAGGGAGTGTTGGTTGTGTTACACATTTCCAATGTGATTCAAAAAACAACATAATCAAACTCTGATTTTATTTGAACTCTTATTACGTCGTTATTTATAACTGACGGATCGAAATGCAAGAATGAAATCTTCAAATCTTTACGAAAGTCAAGGTCATGATCATAAGCCCCTCCCAGTGGTTGTGGACAGAGACAACAACATTAAGTGCTCATACTCTGGTTTCTCCCCACTGTCCAAAATCATGTATTTTACAATAAAAACTTAAAATTGCCCATCGATGTGTGTGTAAATAGTTGTTTGTTCATAAGTGTCAGAGCTTTGATTGATTGGTGATCAGTGCAAAGTGTACACTGCTTTTCACCTTAAGCCAGTTGGGATCAGTGGGTTCAGTCTGTGAACAGGAGAAGCAGTGAAGAAGATGGATGGATGCATGGACTTGGCTGGGGCCCATAGGCTGGAGAGGGTGGCAGGTTTTACAATTGTAGACCACAATATACAGATAGGAACTGATAGTTTGAGAGTTGCCACAGAGGTCTGAAATCAGGTTCTTGATTACATTGGACTGTATGATAAAAAGCCTATACAGGATTTTTATAAGGTAATTGTGTTAGAAATGTTTAGGGTCACAACCACTAAGGGACACGATCGGAAAGGCTCTGCCCTTCGGTGCACCCATCAATTCGACATGAATAATGTACGGTAAATTACACTGCAGAAATGGCTACCATGCTGCATATAAAAAGGAAAGACTAAAAGTGTCGTTAAAGTTAATACTCATGTGTATCTTTATTAAATTTCTCTTGCTCTTCCCATTCCTTCCCTGCACTTGTCTTCGGCAGGATGACCTGGACCCCTTCCAAGACCTGCTAGAAGACCGCTCCTACACCACAGATGTTAACATACCCAGTCCCAAGCCTAAATTTGCTCAGTGCAAAGAGAGTAAGAAGGACCTGATCACGTAAGAGCCCGCCTACGACCACATATCTTTGCCATGTAAATTCCCATTCACGTCGCTCCCCCCTCATCTATGGTCCGTTCACACCTTCCTTACTTGCAGAGCACCATTTACATGCTGTTTTATTTAGCTTTATGTTCTGTAATCTACAAATGAATGCATCCGGACATCATCCGAATCCAAATGATAAATGAGCTTAAGAACCAGCATCCCAACCACAAAATGAATTCCAGACAGTGTAGCTAAACTGGAGACAATGAAAATCAAACAATATCTCAGGCCCCGTTTAGACTAAGGGTATCCAGGGTAAATCACACCTAACCTTTCCGTGTCCACACACAACAATGCCACCGTCTAAGATCCCCGCTCCCCTCCGTACGCCGGCGCAATGCGACCTAGTACGCATGCGCAGAAAATGTGCACGTCATAGTCACCTCCAGTGTTGCTTTGTATGCAAGTTCTTAAATGTAACTTATCTGAACAATATCCAGTGTTGTGGTATTTCAGTTAACTGGAATCCAGTGTGCTGTGGCGCCCTATTGTAGTTAATCACACCTGAAACATCATAAATTAAGCAAATCTTTATTAAACGCGTAAACAATGTGATAAAGAACATTTTACATCAATCAATCTAGATATTTGGTCAGGACACTCCTCACTTGCCTTCACCTTCATTGTCCATTCCTTTTTTATATACTCTGGACCTAGACGTTGAGTCGGCAACATACATGAAGGACAATAACTGATACAGTCTACTTTGCCAGCCCAATTTCATTCGCCATTTTCCTCAACGGCCAGGTAATACAAAGCACATGCTACCATTTTTATCACATCCACGGGATGTAGTATCCCAAAATGATATTCATGTGTGATTTCCACAAGTACATCTAGAAGAAGGAGTAACATGGGCATGTCTGGATGACTCGCCTCCGTATTTCCAGTGGTTACCTCCGAGTTACGAAACCGCTTTATTATTAAACTGGTTGTGGCGTGTTCCTTCTGAAGTCACTTCCTGTGTGGGCGCGGTCTTTCTGGCGTCACCTTCTCTCCGAACTGAGTTTAAAAACAATCAACGAGTCCATACAAAGCTGAGAGCCGTAGATTCAAGAAATACACGGCGCACTTACCCGTGTAAAACATTTTCTGAAGACGGTGACCTTAATCGCTGGTTTAGTGTGGCTGAGAAGGGTTTTAGGCTATATAATTATTTGTTTAATGGTTTAAAGGACTTGGTGTAGCCAAGGCCTCAATCAACCCCTCTTTCTGTGATATTTACATTTTCTTTCTCCTTCCTTTTGGGGTCATAAATCTGTGTACCGTATTTTTCGGATTATAAATTGCTCCGGAGTATACGTCTCACCGGCCAAAAATGCATAACAAAGAAGGAAAAAAACAAATATACGTTGCACTGGAGTATAAGTCGCATTTTTGGGGGAAATGTATTTGATAAAACCCAACAGCAAGAATAGACATTTGAAAGGCAATTTAAAATAAATAAAGAATAGTGAACAAAAGGCTGAATAAGTGTACGTTATATGACGCATAAATAACCAACTGAGAAGGTGCCTGGTGTGTTAACGTAACATATTATGGTAAGAGTCATTTAAATAACTATAACATATAGAACATGCTATACGTTAACCAAACAATTTGTCACTCTTAATCGATAAATCCGATTAAATCTTCTTCCTCGATGTCACTTCTAAACAACTCTGCCAACTCCTAAGGTATGCGCTGCTTCCTCTTCTCGTTTTCTGCTGCATATTTCACTACGTCCAGCTTGTAATCTGCAGTACATGATTTTTTTTTCAGTGCCATTTTTGTTCAGCCCTTCTCAATTTTTATAAGTTACCACCAACGATGAAATGATCCATCTTAATAACTACGGCAGTAGCATATAGCATATATCAGTTAGCATTCTATGACCCACAATGCACTTCTGCCATGACCCTCCCCCGCCGAATTCTTATTGGTTGACGTGTACGTGACGATTGCTGACATTTTCTCCGTCTCTTCCGCAAATGAGATAAATATTATTTGATATTTTACGGTAATGTGTTAATAATTTCACACATAAGTCGCTCCGGAGTATATGTTGCACCCCCAGCCAAACTATGAAAAAAGCTGCGACTTATACTCCGAAAAATACGGTATTTTTGCTTTTGTCACTTAAGAAATATTTTCACATCGAAGGTGTGACTTATTTTTCCCTGGTGGATCCTACAAGTCGACTTTTAATAATTGTTTTCAGTTAACCTTGACTACGCTGTCAAATATTAGTCTCGCTCTTGTTTTAACAATGCTACAATATATAATATTATGATAACTGTGGCTCCGAAATGACAACACTGGCTCGGTTTCTTAAAGACGGGCTCTTTACTTGAGTTTTAAGCCGTGAAAACTGCAGGACAAGAGATGAAATACAATGGTTTTAAAAACAGTTCAGTCCCAGGCAAACAAGGTGCCAAACAAAAATAGCTACCTCGTGGCCGCCTGCCACTTCGGAGGTTCTTGGGCAGCAAACACTCCAGTGTTGTGCAACTACATGAGCGTACACAAAATCAAACCAATGCACTCCACAAATATACAGAACATTTCAACACAATATGACAAATACTTTGTTCAGCTAGCCAAATGTTCCCCACTGCTGCTGATGGCCCAAAGTCCTTTGCATGTCTGCAACTCCAAACACCACACCAAATCTCGCGAGAATAGCTGTGTGACAAAGAAAATAAATTGCCCCTTTTATAGTAACCCAAATGTGTCTTATTTACAACAAATATAACATGACTTCAGAACCATAATAATTTACAACAAAAAATGTTAATCCTTAAAACAAAAAATATTAAGTGTAAGTTTTCAACAACACTTACAATAACAATGAACCATAATAATAGCCCAACTATTTTGAAGGTGTAGCAATTAAAGATGAAAGGGCTAGTTGCAGCTCGCAGTAGCTATTTATCACGTAGAAGAAGAACATTTAAGCAGACTGGCTGTTTTGCATTCTGGAAAGTACTTTTGATCTTTCATCTTGTCAGCCATATATTTTTTTTTAAATAAAGAAGTCATAACATACCACAGAGGTGAGGGAAATTATCCATTTCCAAATGCATCACAATTGGGACATAGATGATTTAGAATCCACGGACAAACATCCACATTTTTGATTATTTAAGTATGTTAAATCAGGTAATTTAGAGCGTTCTGAAATGCGGAACTACCACTGACACACACAAAGAAAAACACAGCAGTAGGAGGAGAGGAGAAGCCACGCTAACCGCTACGATGGCTTGAATCTGACGTAGTGAAACGACAATAGGATAAGTGTATTTGAAGAGAGAATAATCAGAATCAGAATCAGAAATACTTAATTAATCCCAGAGGGAAAATTAAAATTTTCAGCACAATCCCATTCCAAATCAGACAAACATTACAGGGAGACAGAACAGGATTGCTGATGTCTGCCAACTTTCGGCGCCCCTTACAAAATAGGTGAGATACAGGTAAACAATAACAGCAATGTGAGCAATAGATATAATTGGGTAGATTTGACACACTTCTTTGAGTTGGGTGCTTACGGTGAATATATAATGATATTATTATACAACATAATAATTAAAGATGCAGCAATTACAGATATATCATTGAATCATAGCCCCTGAATTGTATTCAAATTGTAAGGTCCCTAAACATTCCCACCACTAACATACCATAGTAGATCCCTGCCTGTTCAGTAATGAATACCCCAATTGTCTCTGCTTTTAATTGTAATAAAGTCATGTTTTTTATGGTTTTTATGGTATCCATATGAGTTGGGAAATTATGTTAAATGTACATATAAATGGAATACAATGATTTGCAAATCATTTTCAACCCATATTCAGTTGAATATGCTACAAAGACAACATATTTGATGTTCAAACTGATACACATTTTTTGGGGGGGCAAATAATCATTAACTTAGGAATTTGATGCCAGCAACACGTGACAAACAAGTTGGGAAAGGTGGCAATAAATACTGAGAAATTTGAGGAATGCTCATCAAACACTTATTTGGAACATCCCACAGGTGTGCAGGCTAATTGGGAAAAGGTGGGTGCCATGATTGGGTATAAAAACAGCTTCCCAAAAAATGCTCAGTCTTTCACAAGAAAGGATGGTGCGAGACACACCCCTTTGTCCACAACTGCGTGAGCAAATAGTCAAACAGTTTAAGAACAACATTTCTCAAAGTGCATTTGCAAGTAATTTAGGGATTTCAATATCTACGGTCCATAATATCATTAAAAGGTTCAGAGAATTTGGAGAAATCACTCCACATAAGCGGCATGGCCGGGAACCAACATTGAATGACCGTGACCTTCAATCCTTCAGATGGCGCTGTATCAAAAAGCGACATCAATCACTAAAGGATATCACCATATGGGCTCAGGAACACTTCAGAAAACCACTGTCTCTATATACAGTTCGTCGCTACATCTGTAAGTGCAAGTTAAAGCTCTACTATGCAAAGAGAAAGCCATTTATCAACAACATCCAGAAACGCCGCCGGCTTCTCTGGGCCCGAGATCATCTAAGATGGACTTGATGCAAAGTGAAAAAGTGTTCTGTGGTCTGACGAGTCCACATTTCAAATTGTTTTTGGAAATATTCGACATCGTGTCATCCAGACCAAGGGGGAAGCGAACCATCCAGACTGTAATCGACGCAAAGTTTAAAAGCCAGCATCTGTGATGGTATGGGGGTGCATTAGTGCCCAAGGCATGGGTAACTTACACACATGTGAAGGCACCATTAATGCTGAAAGGTACATACAGGTTTTGGAACAACATATGCTGCCATCCAAGCGCAGTCTTTTTCATGGACGCCCCTGCTTATTTCAGCAAAACAATACCAAGCCACATTTAGCACATGTTACAACAGCGTGGCTTCGTAAAAAAAAGAGTGTGGGTACTTTCCTTGCCCATCTGCAGTCCAGACCTGTTTCCCATCGAAAATTTGTGGCACATTTTGAAGCGTAAAATATGACAGCGGAGACCCCTGACTGTTGAACGACTGAAGCTCTACATAAAACAAGAATGGGAAAGAATTCCACTTTCAAGGCTTCAACAATTAGTTTCCTCAGTTCCCAAACGTTTATTGAGTGTTGTTATAAGAAAAGGTGATGTAACACAGTGGTGAACATGCCCTTTCCCAACTACTTTGGCATGTGTTGCAGCCATGAAATTCTAAGGTAATTATTATTTGCAAAAAAAAAAAAAAATAAAGTTTATGAGTTTGAACATCAAGTATCTTGTCTTTGTAGTTCATTCAATTGAATATGGGTTGAAAAGGATTTGAAAATCCTTGTATTCCGTTTATATTTACATCTAACATAATTTACTTTTTTTTCACATTTTCAAATTTTTCTTAGTTTGTTTTTCTTATGCTACAATTGTTGGAGATTCTTACTGCACTATTTTTACTGTTTGGTTTTTTTGCTAATTTTGGGGTATATTTTTCAGCCTCTCAGGTTGTCCATTAGCTGATAAAAGTATTCGGAGTATGCTGGCCAACAACGCGCAAGAGCTCAAGTAAGGCTTGAAGATGACTTGTGTTTGTATGTTTTACCGTTTTGTTTTTTTTTGCTCTAAATTCATTTTTACCTTTTTTAATATGCTGTAGTAATATTTTACCATTATATTAGGTAATTACTACTGCTATTAGGGATGTTTGCATACCAAAAATATAAGAATACTAGAACCACTTAGATTATTATTTTTTTGTAACAAGACTTTAAAATAATATATATATATATATATATATATACATATATATATATATATATATATATATATATATATATATATTAAGACAAAAGTCTTGCCTTGAAAATTAGTCATTAGTATAAATAATATACTAGTGAACGCAGAGATGTCATCAATTTCTTTGGTAATACATATTTTAAACTGTAAAAAAATATACACATATTACTATATACTCTGATTTATGAAACTGTAATCACATTTAATATATAAGAAATACAAATATATTTTAAATATATGTACAATTACAATCCAAATGCCTTGTTGTTTTTACCTTTTGCGTCTATTCTCATGAAGATTCTAGACCCTGAGCCCTTGTTGTGTTTTCTGCCCCAGGTGCCCGACACCAGGGTGCGATGGTTCGGGACATATCACTGGCAACTACGCCTCTCACAGAAGGTACAGTCTGCATCACAAAAAGAATATATTAACTACTTGGTCCACTTTTATCGAAATATATACTGTAGATCCAAATTTGGCCTACTTCTTGATCTTTGTAACACCTGTAACAATTGATGTGCAGTCTCTCAGGTTGTCCACGTGCCAGAAAAAGCGGAATAAAGATCATCCACAGTAAAGAGAACAAGGAGGACCAAGAGCCAATCAGGTGAGCAAAGGGCCCCTCTAAAAATGTGCATTTGACTTTTCCCATTACAAAGGAGGAAAAAAAAAACAGTTGATTGGTCTTGGATGTGCGCTCGTGGATGCAAAGATAAAGCCAACTTGAGAAGACATTAAGTTGCAGCTGCGATTCTGCAGTGTCGGGTGATCTCCTGCAGAGCCACAAGGAGGGAAGAGAGTGAGTGGCAAGCATGAAGGCAGGGAGAGATTGATTGGAACGTTACCTAAATCCCTCGGTGGGCTCTCGGCGCTCCTCCTGCAGCTAAATTGATTTTTGTGGTGGCGCAGAACACAAACAACACACTTGGGCCGTTCTCAAAGTAAATGTTCTGGTGGATTCTGGGAGTGATGTATTACTGTACAAGTCTTACTGCCACTATGATTAACTGACATTGAAATGTACTTTACCACCACTTAATTCACAATAATTATATCTTTAGTTTATTTTATAACATCCGCTCCATAATATGATATACATAAAGTGATGACATACTGTATCTCCATAATTGTACCTTTGGCTTCCCTGTCCCCATCTCAACTAAAAGTTAAAGATAAAGTACCAATGATTATCACACAGACTCTTGGTGTGGCGAAATTATCACTGCATTTGAACCATCACCCTTGATCACCCCCTGGGAGGTGAGGAGAGCAGTGGGCAGCAGCGGGGCCGCGCCCGGGAATCATTTTTGTTTATTTAACCCCCAATTCCAATCCTTGATGCTGAGTGCCAAGTAGGAAAGGAATGAGTGCCATTTTTATAGTCTTTGGTAAGACTCGGCCGGGATTTGAACTCACAACCTACCGATCTTAGGGCGGACACTATAACCACTAGGCCACTGAGTAGGCACAGTAGCAGTCCACTGTATCATATTGACTCACAATTCAGCCGTTTTGGTTATTTATTTAGCATGTCCATAGTGAAATAACACAGCAAGTTAAGTTAAAGTTAAAGTACCACTGATAGTCTCACACACACTGGTGTAGTGAAATTATCCTCTGCATTTGACCCAACCCATTTTCGATGGGAGACAGGTCTGGACTGCAGGCGGGCCAGGAAAGTACCCGCACTCTTTTACTACGAAGTCACACTGTTGTAACACGTGGCTGCATTTTCTTGCTGAAATAAGCAGAGGCGTCCATGATAACGTTGCTTGGATGACAACATATGTTGCTCCAAAACCTGTATGGACCTTTCAGCGTTAATGGTGCCTTCACAGATGTGTAAGTTACCCATGTCTTGGGCACTAATACACCCCCATACCATCACAGATGCTGGCTTTTGAACTTTACGCCTATAACAATTCAAAAGGCTTATTTTCCTCATTGTTCTGGAGGACATCACGTCCTCTGTTTCCAAATGTGATGGTAAATGGTAAATGGGTTGTACTCGTATAGCGCTTTTCTACCCCTTTTTAAGGACCCCAAAGCGCTTTGACAATATTTCCACATTCACCCATTCACACACACATTCACACACTGACGGCGGGAGTTGCCATGCAAGGCGCTCACCAGGACCCATCAGGAGCTAGGGTGAAGTGTCTTGCCCAATGACACAACGGATGTGACTAGGAATATAGGCTCGTCAGACCACAGAAAACCTTTCCACTTTGCATCATTCCATTTTAGGTGAGCTCGGGCCCAGCCAAGCCGGCGGCGTTTCAGGGTGTTGTTGATAAATGGGTTTGGCTTTGCATAGTAGAGTTTTAACTTGCACTTACAGATGTAGCAACTAACTGTAGTTATAGACAGTGGTTTTATGAAGTGTTCCTGAGCCCATCTGATGATATCCTTTACACACTGATGTCGGTTTTTGATGCAGTCCGTAATATCATCGCTTACCTGCAGTTATTTCTCCAGATTCTCTGAACCTTTTGATGATTTTACGGACCGTAGATCGTAAAATCCCTAAATTCCTTGCAATAGCTTGTTGAGAAATGTTGTTCTAAAACTGTTCGACAATTTGCTTACAAAGTGGTGACCCTTATCCCTTCCTTGTTTGTGAAATACTTAGCATTTAATGGAAGCTGCTCTTATACCCAATCATGGCACCCAACTGTTCCCAATTAGCCTGCACACCTGTGGGATGTTCCATATAAGTGTTTGATAAGCACTCCTCAACTTTATCAGTATTTATTGCCACCTTTCCCAAATTCTTTGTCACGTGTTGCTGGCATCAAATTCTAAAGTTAATGATTATTTGCACACAAAAAAAATGTGTATCTGTTTGAACATCAAATATGTTGTCTTTGTAGCATATTCAACTTAATATGGGTTGAAAATGATTTGCAAATTTGCAATTTCCCAACTCATATGGAAATGGGGTTTGTACAAAAAGTATTGAAATTGTTACCCAGCCGTATGCGCCTGTGGCCTGTGCTTTTGTGCTATCTGGGTGCTAAAGTAATAAGCTGCTATCTGCAAAGTTGCCTTTCTTGTACAACTCTAGTTCGCCGCATTATGTTTGTGATTTATAGAACTTCATCCATCCATTTTCTACCGCTTGCCCCGTTCGGGGTGGCAGGGGTGCAGGAGCCTATCTCAGCTGCATTCGGGCGGAAGGCGGCGTACACCCTGGACAACTCACCACCTTATCGCAGACTTGTTTTGGTAAATCCATTTCATGTGAGTAGTATGGAGGGTGCCTTCATCCTGCCTGTAGAGGGCGCCGAATGAGCGCTGAAAATATATAAATAGAGAATCCCCCCCCCCCCAGATCATATAGATATACTGTATGATTAGGATAGACTCCAGCAACTCCTCGCTACCCCGAAAGGGACAAGCGGTAGAAAATAGATGGATGGATGGACTTTAACATGCAACATATTTTATAATCAGTGCAACGAATTTACACATGCCACTAAAATGAAGAGAATCATTGTTTTTTTCATGTTTTGTATTCATGCATTAAACATTAGCTGTATCTTATAAGGAGGGGAAATGTCCAAAGCGACGATATTCAGTCTCTCTTTTTCTACGTATTTCTATAATTGAAGCAGACAAGTAGTTATTGAAGCACTTGTAAGATATCTGAGCGAAGTATTCAAATTTGAAGTGTTTTTCAAGAACCTGAAATCACAAATTTTAAAAGAAATATTTTATAATTTCAGAAAAAAGAGCAATTTCTTCCCTTAAGTGTTATGAGACTACACGTTCATAAGAAAGGGTTAACAATTTTTTAAAAAAAGAAGTACAGGCATACTTTCATTACTTTAAATTCCCTGTTGAAAAAAAAAACAGAGCAGACCCTGCCAAAATCTGCAGTCCTTAATTAAAAATACTCTGTCAAGAGTTGAGCATAATAATTTGCTGTCACAATGATTTGCTTCAAAATGATCCACTAGCTAATGTAGTCTACACTTGCAGAGATCCGCTGCTTTATAAGATGAAATCAATCATTCCGCGGTGTCAAGAGTCAAATGACTCACTTTTATTAAAGTAAAGGTAATTAAAAATATAATGCCACACTAAACTTCCATTTGCAGACAAATTGTCCATATATGTCTTCGAAGCTCTTTAAGTTGATCTTAGACTAATTTGTTTGCATTTGAAGACACAAATTATGCTTCTTGTAGCCTGAAATTATTATCGCCATAATCTATTGTGTGTGTGTTGGGTATTAATCTGTGCTTCATTTATTTTGGCTTTAGCTGCTTTCTGTGCAAAATGTCAGTGGGTGATTGTATAAAATCTTTGTTAAGATAACAAAGTGCAATGTACTATATGAGGGAAATTAAGCATCACAAACATGCAAACAATGGCTTTTTGTGTCCACACTTCAGTGTCTCATACTACCAGGGTTTCATTTTATAAATCGCTGATAATCAAACTGAACACTCCAAGGCATTAAATGTCGCTAGTTATTAAAAAAATCTTACTATCTGGCTTGAACTGATCAGAGCCTATCTGAGTTGAGCTTGTGTTTATTTCGAACATGCATGCATACGACATGGTACATCGCAGTTTCCAGTTTGTCTATTCAACATGTTCGAAAAGGAGTAAGGAAGAAGCAGATCTTTTTTAATCCTACCCCTTTTCCTTTACATAGCAGTTGCTAAAACTTTTGTTCACTTTCTGATCTCAATTTATTCACAATATACTCCATTAAGTAATATCAATTTTAAAAATAATAATAATAAGTGAAGTAAGTTATATTTCATATGGTGAGATGAGTAGGGCTTCACGGTGGTAGAGGGGTTAGTGCATCTGCCTCACAATACGAAGGTCCTGCAGTCCTGGGTTCAAATCCAGGCTCGGGATCTTTCTGTGTGGAGTTTGCATGTTCTCCCCGTGAATGCGTGGGTTCCCTCCGGGTATTCCGGCTTCCTCCCACTTCCAAAGACATCCACCTGGGGATAGGTTGATTGGCAACACTAAATTGGCCCTAGTGTATGAATGTGAGTGTGAATGTTGTCAGTCTATCTGTGTTGGCCCTGCGATGGGATGAGATGGCGACTTGTCCAGGGTGTACCCCGCCTTCCGCCCGATTGTAGCTGAGATAGGCGCCAGCGCCCCCCGCGACCCCAAAAGGGAATAAGCGGTAGAAAATGGATAGATGGATGGAGATGAGTAAGATTATTTAAAAAATGGATGGATGGATGAAATTCAGAATGTTTATCATGGTTCTTTTTCTTTGTACTTTGTAAACACTTTAAGTATGAAGAGTTTCTTGAAGTGGATCCTATTAGTACATTGTTAGATGTCTTTGCTCTATCCATTCCATAATTTAATTCCACATACTGATGTACTGAAGGTCTTAAGTGTTGTTTGTGCGTACAAATGTTTTAATTACATTTTTCCCTAAGATTATTGTTTTTCCTGAGCATGCGTGTGCAAAGCAGATAGTGTTTTTTCTTGAGCCAGCTAATGACCGTAAATGAATCAATAAATGTGAATTCAAATAAAAATATTAAGCATTTGTCTTCACATGTTTAACTCCTAATTCAGGTGTCCTGTTCCTGGTTGTGATGGCCAAGGTCACGTGACAGGGAAGTACGCGTCACACAGAAGTGCATCGGGATGCCCAATTGCAGCAAAGAGGCAAAAAGATGGCTACCTAAACGGCATCCAGTTCACATGGAAGTCCGGCAAGACGGAGGGGATGTCCTGCCCCACGCCGGGCTGCGACGGCTCGGGTCACGTCAGCGGCAGCTTTCTGACGCACCGGAGGTACCGGCGGATACTTTTAATTTGTCTTTATGTAGATTATTGTGCTGATATATGCGGCTTGTGGGATACTGTACTATAAATAGCATAAGTAACATCTCATTAATATGAGGTGGCGACTTGTCCAGGGTGTACCCCGCCTTCCGCCCGATTGTAGCTGAGATAGGCGCCGGCGCCCCCCGCGACCCCAAAAGGGAATAAGCGGTAGAAAATGGATGGATAATATGCAATACATCCATTGCAATAATAAATATATATATATATTGCTAATTCAGTGCAGTAAAAATGTACAGCCAGATTAATGAGTATTAGATATTGTTAAATAATAAAATTTTTATCAAAATACATTAATATTTAAGCGAGATTGATTATTAAAATAAATAATATACAGTACAGGCCAAATGTTTGGACACACCTTCTCAGTTCAATGCGTTTTCTTAATTTTCATGACGATTTTCCTTGTAGATTGTCACTGAAGGCATCAGAACTATGACACTTATGAAGTGAAAACCCTTTCAAGCTCATCAAGAGAATGCCAAGAGTGTGCGAAACAGTAACCAGAGCTATTTTAAAGAAACTAGAATACAAAACATGTTTTAAATTATTTTACTTTTTTATGTTAAGTACATAACTCCACATGTGTTCATTCATAGTTTTGATGCCTTCAGTGACAATCTACAATGTAAATAGTCATGAAAATAAAGAAAATACGTTAAATGAGAAAGTGTGTCCAAACTTCTGTAAAAAAATGAATAAATAATAACAATATTGGTAAAATATGACAAAACATACAGCTTTACTTAATGATTATTAACATATTAAATTATACTAAAAGTAAGACATACAAATTATTAGGTTCTCATAGTCATCATTCTCACCGACGTCCCACTGGGTGTGAGTTTTCCTTGTCCTTATGTGGGCCTACCGAGGATGTCGTAGTGGTTTGTGTTGTGGTTTGTGCAGCCCTTTGAGACACTAGTGATTTAGGGCTATATTTAAGTAAACATTGATTGATTGATTGATTGATTGATCAAAATATGATTAAATGTATCAAAATAAATATTGAAATATATTAAAATGTATGATGAGGTCAATATTAAAATATTATTAAATACATCACAATTATTACTAAAATTTAAAAAAGAGATCAACAATACAGAAAACAATATATTAAAATGTATTATTATTATAATATTAATAAATATATTAAAATGTTATCAAAATATATGAAAATATACAATTACTTTAATGCTACAGAAGGCGGCACACATCATTTTACTAAAACAAGGATGGCGCACCTTAGCCAAAAATGTTGTTTTTGACTAATATAAATATATATTCTTTTTTTTTTTTTATGTAAAAACCTGCCTGAACATACAAGATGACCCATTTTTAGAAGGAAAAACCGGGATATGATAAGCTTTGTTGAATCCATTACGACTTTTTATGAAAATATACAGTTATTTTTGTGTATCGTCCATGGCAATATCATCCTTAGGAAACAATGCAAATAACCACTCAAAGTAGTAAAACTATAACCCACACATTTTCCACTATGTTCCAGTTTTTGTCACACGTTCTTTTTCTTTTAAACCCCCTTTGTAAGGCATTTCTAACTGCTTCTTCCAGTCTGTCAGGCTGTCCTCGTGCCACTTCTGCCATGAGGAAAGCAAGACTCTCCGGAGTGGACATGCTCACAATAAAGCAGCAGCGTGGCAGCAACGGTAATTTCCAGCCGGACTTACTTACACAACATGGACGATGGAAACGTTTGTGTAAATCAACTAACCTTTTAAGGACCGATTAACTTCATTAAGTTTTTGTGGAACTGTAGAAGTTCATAAATCAAAGATCATAAGAGCAAAGTTGTCTGTAAGATTCTTTCTTCTTTTTAATTGCCTAAAATGATCTGTGTCAAATATTTCACAGACTCACAATGTCCTTCATAATTCATGGCTGCAGCGTTTTATTATGTCATTTTAACGATCGCTAATAAATCTAATCTTAGCGATACACTACGCTTACGTGTGACTTGTGACTTGCAGGCTTGGACCATGAAGAGGAGCTCAAACAGCTGGATGAAGAAATCAAAGATTTAAGTGAATCCAATTCACAAGTGGAAGCGGACATGATCAAACTCAGAACGCAGGTAACGCGTCGACATCCCTCTAACTGGCCGTGATGTACGTCCTTATAACGCCAAAGTCATCTCTGAACATTCCAACCCCTCAGATCACAACCATGGAGTCCAACTTGAAGTCCATGGAGGAGGAAAACAAGGTGATTGAACAGCAAAATGACTCTCTCCTGCATGAGCTGGCCAACCTCAGCCAGTCACTGGTTAACAGTTTAGCTAATACCCAGCTCCCCCATATGGTAAGGGCCCCAAGGAGCAGCAAGCTAGACAGTAGCAGTTCATAGTCAATGCGTGTTTACGCACACATGGACTGTGGCAGAGATGTGAGGCATGATTGTGCGAATGCTGAGAGAAAAACATACATTATCTCATGTGTATCATATATATTAGGGCTGTGAATCTTTGGGTGTCCCACGATTCGATTCAATATCGGTTCTTGGCGTCGCAATTCTATGATATATCAATTTTTTCGATTCGATTCGATTCTCGATTCAAAAACTATATTTTTCCGATTCAAAAAGATTCTTTATTCATTCAATACATAGGATTTCAGCAGGATCTACCCCAGTCTGCTGACATGCTAGCAGAGTAGTAGATTTAAAAAAAAAAAAAGCTTTTATAATTGTAAAGGACAATGTTTTATCAACTGATTGCAATAACGTAAATTTGATTTAACTATTAAACGAACCAAAAATATGACTTATTTTATCTTTGTGAAAACATTGGACACAGTGTGTTGTCAAGCTTATGAGATGCGATTCAAGTGTAAGCCACTGTGACACTATTGTTCTTTCTTATTATTTTTATAAATGTCTAATGATAATGTCAATGAGGGATTTTCAATCACTGCTATGCTGAAATTATAACTAATATTGATACTGTTGTTGATAATATTCATTTTTGTTTCACTACTTTTGGTTTGTTCTGTGTCGTGTTTGTCTCCTCTCAATTGCTGTTTATTGCAGTTCTGAGTGTTGCTAGGTCAGGTTTGGTTTTGGAATTGAATTACATTGTTATCGTATTGCTGTGTAGTGGTTTGTTGGATTGATAAAAAAAAATAAAAAAAAATCGATTTTTAAAAAATTAGAATCGATTCTGAATCGCACAACGTAAACGTTTCGATTCGTATTCAAATCGATTTTTTCCTACACCCCTAATATATATCATATTTTATTCCTCCCTTTTATCGTGCTTAATATTATATATTGTAGGCTGACCATACGTCCTCTTTTCCCCGGACATGTCCTCTTTTGCGGCGGGTTTTTTTAAAATGCGTCAAATGTCCGGCATTCTGAATTAGGGTTGCGTGTATTTTCAATGTAGGTTCCATTACTTCACGTCAAATATTCCACTAAGAAAAATATTTTTGGTGGAAGATTTTGCATATTTTGTGTGTTTGCCAATAAAAACATAGTTTTGTTTGACAAAAAAGGGCGGAAAACAAACAAACAAAAAAACAACATAAAAAAACCATAACATTTTGAAATGAAGGATAGATGTGAAGTTGATGTAGACTCCAGAGATTTAAGCGTTAAATATAAAATGTATGTATGCCCTGGCACACCATTATCATCATTTCATGACCGAAGCAAAACACTTTTTATACTATTATACTGAAATAAATACACCTACAACTTATTAAATAAAAACATAGAAAAAAATACCAGCAGCTTAGAGTTTACATCCATGAAGGAAAGAAGAAAGTGAATGAATGTTTATAACTGAATACATTTACATGTGTATACACTTTTGTTTTGTTTTTTTATAAAAAAAAAATTATGAATTAAGTAACGTTTATGACAACCTTTTTCCAAAACACGATATAGAATGTGAGATACAACAGGATAATGAATACGTTTATCATTTGTTTTCAAAACACTTACAAAAAAGTGGGACCCCAAAAATTTACTGTGAAACCCCATTTTTATGACTTGATGGGGTCCCTGGTGTCATGATCCGTGGTCCGGATCATTTTTAG